>NW_026068096.1:899273-965923 GCF_014885135.2 Alexandromys fortis | reverse complement strand
GGGGGGGGGGGGGGGGGGGGGGGGGGGGGGGGGGGGGGGGGGGCGAGGGTGCCCAGGCAGGCGGGGTGCTCAGTCAGTCAGGCAGGAGCGGGGTCGCAGCTCGCTGCCGCTGCCGCTGCACTGCACTGCACAGGCCTGGCCTAAGGCACCTGAGCAGCTTGCCTGCAGGCAGGGATGAGGGTGTGTGGCCTCGGAGGAAGCAGTAGAAACCTGAGCAGGCGCTAGCTGATGCAGCCCAGGGAAAGCCAGCAACCCGCGGTGAGAGAGAGCAAGCAGGGGGACAGGTGGGAGGAACCCACGTGACGGGAGAGGAGGACACTGGTCGGGGTCTAACTCCAGAGGCTACAAAGCTGAAGGTGCGCAGCTGTCTTGTGATCTTCTCCTGTGTTGGGCACCAGATGATGAGTTTATCTAGGAATTTCGACCATTAATAAAGACTCGGGAGTCAAATATTGGGGTAAGAACCTGAATGATCCGAGACGCTGCTGAGAAGTGACCAGAGACCTCCTGTTTCTCTCCTCGGATTCCAAAAGGCCCAGACCGCCGGGTGGTGGTGGCGCACGCCTTTAATCCCAGCACTCGGGAGGCGGAGGCAGGCGGATCTCTGGGAGTTCGAGGCCAGCCTGGTCTCCAAGAGCTAGTTCCGGGACAGGCACCAAAGCTACAGAGAAACCCTGTCTCGAAAAACAAAAACAAAAACAAAAAAGGCCAGACCTTAACTAACCACCGCTCATCTCTCCAGACCCTGCTTTTATTTCTATTTTTAATTATCATTTTTGTTTTGTTTTGTTTTTTGAGTCAGAGTTTCTCTGTAGCATTGGAGCCTGTCCTGGAACTAGCTCTTGTAGACCAGGCTGGCCTTGAACTCACAGAGATCGGCCAGCCTCTGCCTCCGGAGTGCTGGGATTAAAGGCGTGCGCCACCACCGCCCAGCCCTTATTTCTATTTTTAAAATGCGTTGGTGTTTGACCCACACTTGTGTCTGTGTGAGGTGTTCCATCCTAGGGAGCTGGAGTTACAGCAATTAATTGTGAGCTGCAACGTGGGTGCCGGGAATCGAACCCAGGTCCTCTACAGGAGTGG
This sequence comes from Alexandromys fortis, assembly GCF_014885135.2. Taxonomy (NCBI): domain Eukaryota; kingdom Metazoa; phylum Chordata; class Mammalia; order Rodentia; family Cricetidae; genus Alexandromys; species Alexandromys fortis. The sequence continues at coordinate 964,840 of NW_026068096.1, read as the reverse complement.
CTGGTGCTCTAGCCACTGACCCATCTCTGTCCCTAACAGCAATGTTCTCCTTTCTCTCTCTCTCTTTTTTTTTTTCTTCTTTGTTTCGAGACAGGGTTTCTCTGTATAGCCCTGGCTGTCTTGGAACTCACAGAGATCTCTGCTGCCCAAGCGCTGGGATTAAAGGCATGCACCACCACTGACTGGCTATTCATATTTTTAAATAAAATATTATAAATATAAAGACTATACTTTCAGGGTTCATTTCTATAGTTCATTAATATAAATACTTAAAAAAAAAAAAAAGGAAGCAGTATCTACTGGAAAAGAGCTCCCAGCCTAAGATCGGCCAGCTCAGTATAGGCCCCACAGGACTCATTCCCTGCCTGTGCATGCTGTCCTGGCCCAACCCTGGGCAGTGGCAGGGGCTGGGCATTATCGCTGAGCAGCAGCTGTGGTGGAGACGGTGGCCACAAGAGTTTTTCGGCAGGCTTTGGCCGTGCTGAGTCAGGCCCCCTGGAGCACTGAGATGGGGAGCCCCATGTTGTTTGTGAGCCTAGCCTTTAACAGCTAAACCATCTGTCCAGCCTTCCTGCCCCTGTTAAAACTTGTTAGTTATTGATGTTTGTTGTTGTAATAGTTTAGCAGTAAAAGGTGACTTTGGCAGGTTGGAGCCAAGGGACTGCTACAAAACCATGCCATGCACTGAGCTCATGAGGGAGGTTCATTGGGGGGTGCAGAGACTGTCTCTGAGGGAGAGCAGAGAGAGGGGAGAAGGGCTTGCTTGTTCTACGGGGATGTTGCACGCACACATGCATAGGAAGAGCTCCTTCTGGGGGCTGTGGAAGCTACAGTGTTGCCGACTGCAGCTGCTGAGGGCCCTGCTAGGTCCGGCATAAATGCCTGAATGCTAACAGCTGCTGTTATTTGAGTCTGGGTTTCTCTGTGTAGCCCTGGCTGTCCTGGAACTCCCTATGTATCCCAGGCTGGCCTCCAACTCACAGAGATCTGCCTGTCTCTGCCTCCTGAGTGCTGGAACTAAAGGCTGTGCCATTATGAACCACCTCTGGTCTTGGTTGTTTTCAGACAGTTCCACACTGTAGCCCAGGCTAAACTCTAACACCAATTCTCCTGTCTCAGCTCCCTGAGTACTGGAGTAACAGTTATGTGCTATCATGCTTGCTTATTCTTAAATTCACTTAACAATTTAAATGTCATTTTATTTGTCTTGTGTGTGCTTGTCTGGGAGTGGGGGATTGGCACCCTTGGAAGGTCAAAGGACCACTTTGGAAGATAGTTTTCTCCTTCTACCCTGGCAGCAAGCCTCTATGCTTCTGACCTTTGCGTCCGGAGTCCTGCTTGTTGACACACGGACACAGGGACTCAGCTCAGCAGTCTACATACTGAACACCAGGTCGCAAAGGTTCCTCGGCAGCTGGGCATTGTGGATCCTTTGAGGGGCTGAGGCAGAAAGATCTTCAAGCCAACCTGGGCGCAAGAGCAAGTCCCGTTCAAAACACAAACTACAGGCAGAAAAGATGGCTCAGTGGATACGGTGCTCTCGCTAGACCTGCTCACCTGAGTTTAGTCCCCAGGGCCCACCAGATGTAAGAACTGAACCTCTCACCCAAGCTTGCCTCTGACCGCCCACAGGTGTGTGCTGTGGGTGCATGGTCACAGGTGGAGCCCCACCAGGAAGGTCCAACCCCAGCAGAGAATAAACTCAGAATTTTAAATCTCTTACTACTTGGGAGGCTGTAACAGGAAGTTCAGTAATTCAAGGCCATTCTCGGCTACTTAGTGAATTTGAGGGACAACCCCCCCCCTCCTGCTACTTGAGACTCTGTATCAAAAGAATTTTTTAAAATAGCAAAGTGGGTAGAAGCCAGTCTCGCACACCAGCAGCCTGGGATTCCCTCCGGGATTCCCTCCGCAGCAATGACCAAAATCTCACTCTGTAGACCAGGCCGGCCTGGAACTCATCTTGTAGACCAGGATGGCCTGAAACTGTGCCTGGGGTTCAGTTTCAGCACCCACATAGCTTTCCTCAAACATCTGTAAACACAATTCTGGGGAATCCGCTGCCCTCTTCTGACCTCCTAGGCCCAGTCAGACTCCTGTTTGGTCCAGCCAGCTAGGTGTGTTACATTGGCACACATTCCTCTTTTGGGGGCTGGCAAGATGGCTTAGTGGATAAAGGTGCTTTCAGGCCACGGTGGCAACCTGAATTTGATCTCAGGGACCCACATGGTGGATGGACAGACTGATCGCTGATTGCCACTGACCTCTGCACATGGACACACACAGTACAGACAACAAAGACATAAAATGTAATAGAATAAGGAACCCAAATGAGTGGGTCGCTGGTCAGGTCAAGGGGTCGAAGGTCCGATGCATGATCCCGGATCCAAGCAGGCCGAGGAACAGGAGCATGGCTTCGTCGGGTCGCTGCTGCAGCTGTGGCTGGTGCTGTTGATGCTGACGGTGCAGCGCGGGCCAGACCTGCTACGGCCCCTTCGCGGGGACCGCAGGCCCAGCTAGGGCGCAGAACTTATCCTCGGCTGCATCGGACATCCAAGAGCTGGGGCTGGAGAAATGTAGACGGTGTCAACCACGTCAGCGTCACCAGGAACCAGCGCATCCCACAGTACTGTGGCTCCTGCTGGGCCGATGGTAGCAGCAGCGCCATGGCAGACCCATCAACATCAAGAAGAAAGGCACGTGGCCCTCCCCCTGCTTTCAGTGCAGGACTTCATCGACTGTGGCAATGACCTTCCAGTGTGCGACCCGCATATGCCCGTAAGCATGGCATCCCCGATGAGACCTGCAACACCGTTAACCAGTGTGGGATCTGCACCGAATTCAGAGTGCATCCCACCCAGAATTACACCCTCTGGAGAGTGGTGACTATGGCTCCCTGTCAGGTAGGGAGAAGATGACAGCAGAGATCTACACCAACGGTCCCATCGGCTGGAGAAGACGGTGAACTACACTGGCGGCATCTACGCCGAGCAGCACCAGGACCAGACATCATCATCTCCGTGACTGACGTAATTCATGGGGCGAACCCTGGGGTGAGAGGGGCTGGATGAGGATCCTAATCAGCACCAACTAGGGAGGCGCAGGGGACAGTTACAGCCTGGCCATCCAGGAGGCCTGCACATACGGGGACCCCATTGTTTAAGTGGCCGTCTCTGGAGGCAACCTTGGAAACCATGGCAGGGTTGGGTGATTATCAGCACCGTCCGGTTCACTATGTTCACTACGTTCACTAGCACTGGACAGCTAGAAACGGTGCTTGCGGCCATCCCGAGAACAGAGCCCCCCCTTCAGCCACCTGGAAAAGACAGCTATGGTCTAGAACAGTTCTGATGTCACCCTGGAATCCTCGGGAGGGGAGGACAATCCCAGATTGCCTAAGCAGTGAATAAAGGCTCTAGCTTCACCAAAAAAAGGAAAAGAAGGAAAGAAAAAAGAAACCTAAATGAGCATCGCGGAAGTTAGTTAAGGCTTCCGTGCTACTTGTGGGGGGTGGGAGCCTCTGCTAAAATTGGCAACAGAAAAGAGGAAGCATTTACCAGAGATTGGGTTGGTTTCTCCTGCAGGATTTATTTTTCATAATCACAGTGCCTCAACTTGTAAGTACAAAATGGGCAGAATCCTGTGGCCTGAGTTTTTCTTCTGTGACCGGGAGAGTCTGTATTAGAGCTCAAGAGGGCCACTGCTGTGGGTTTTACTCTTCTATAGTACTGGGTAGGGAACCCAGGGTCAGGAGAGTCTAGGCGGGGCTCCACCCTGACCACGCCCCCAGCCCCTCACTGGGGGAAATCTAGGCGGGGCTCCACCCTGACCACGCCCCCAGCCCCTCACTGGGGATTCTAGGCGGGGCTCCACCCTGACCACGCCCCCAGCCCCTCACTGGGGGATTCTAGGCGGGGCTCCACCCTGACCACGCCCACAGCCCCTTCACTGGGGATTCTGGGCATGGCTCCGCCCCTGAAGCTGTCACAGAGGAGTCTGAAGAAAACCTGTTACCTTCTGACTGAAGCCGTCACTTAGGAGTACACTTCTGTATATGAGACCCTGTGTTCAACCCCAGCACACGGCATCACAGAACTGTGCAAGGAAATGTGGTCTAAGAGTTAAGCTTCTTTATGTGTGAATTTATGTTCACTATGCGGGTGCAGGTGCTCTTAGAAGGTCACTACTGTGCATGCTGGTAACTGATCCTGCATCCTCTGCAAGAGCGGTACGTGCTCAACCGCTGAGCCGTTTCTCCGGCCACAGGAAAGTGTATGTTTGTTTGGTCAGTGTGAAAGGCAGCCCCACAGGAAGAACGGACTGTTACTGACTTAGCATGGGGTGGAGGGAGTCTTTGGCTTGGTAAGGACAAGGTTTGGACTCCATCCGAAGCTGTCCCCAGTGACCAGCAGAGACCACTGACTTTCCTTCCCACAGCTACGCATTCCAAACATAAACCTCGTTCTGATTTTAACCCGGAAGTGAAATATGGCTGTTTAAGTCAAGGTGCTGTTCAAATAGGCTATATTTGACCAAGTTTAGTCTCAAAAGACACAGTAGTAGGCTAGCCTGGTCTACTGAATAAACTCCAGGACAGCTGGGGCTACACAGAGAAATCCTGTCTTGAAAAATAAAAATAATAAATAAATGTTTTGTCTGCATGCATGTCTGTGCACCATGTGGGTACAGGTGCCCACAAAGGTCAGAATGGGGGTCAGATCTCCTAGAACTGGAGCTCCGGCCAGCTGTGAGCTGCAAGTGAATACAGGTCCTCTGGAAGAGCCAGCTCTGCCCCTGGGTTTCTCTCTGCACCCAGTCCTTCCTGTTTTCATAAGTTATCTTTGTGTGGCTGAGTGTGAGTACACACCTGGGCGTGTCGGTGTCTGAGGCAGACAGAAGGAGCTCAGCTGACAGGAGAGTGCTGACCTGATGTAGGTGCTGGGAACTGAACTCAGTCCCCTGCAGGAGCAGCAGGCACTCTCTGGTGAGCCACCTCTTCAATTTGATTTAAAAAAAAAATGTATGTGTGCACACGCGTGTGCAGGCACTCTTGGAGGCAAGACCACAATGATGCTGGCTCACTGCAGGGACGCAGGGAACCAAACTTGAGTTTACATGAGCAGCCACTAAATCATCTCTAGAAATGACTGAATTTTTGTTGTTTTTTGAGACATGGTCTCTCTGTGTAGCCCTGGTTATTCTGGAACTCACTCTGTAGACCAGGCTGGCCTGAAACTCACAGAGATTCACCTGCCTCTACCTTCTGAGGACTGGGGTTAAAGGCACAGTCACTACTGCCCAGCTTCCTGGATTTTATCTGGTCATTTAAAGACGTGGAATTTTTTTCAGTACAGGATTATTTGGAACTCAGCAATCCTCTTACCTCAGCTTGGACATCACTACCACAGACGTTTCCTGAATTGGCTCACACTGTAATTTGTGCTCTCTCTCTCTGTCTCTGTCTCTGCCTCTCTCTCTCTCACATACACACACACACACACACACACACACACAGTAGTGGAAGGTGGTGGTGCATGTCTTTAATCCCAACAGTTGGGAGGCAGAGGCTGGTGGATCTCCAAGTTCAAGGCTAGTCTGCTCTACAGAGCAGTTCCAAGACAGCCACGGCTACACAAAGAAATCCTGGGGGAGGGAGGTGGAGGGGAGGGGAGAAAGACAGACAGAAAGGAGATGAAAATAAGAAAACAGGGAAAACCCTTCAAATTGGATCTATGAACTTTTTAATTTTTTTCATTTTTGCTTTAAAATTTTGCTTAAATTTGACTTGAAATATTTCTCTAGTTTGGAATATCTTAACTTTTTAAATATTTAACTTAATTTTCTTTTAAATTGTAAATTGTTTTCAAAACGAGTCCCAATTTAGAACGTAATTATCCGTTATTACAAGGTCATTAGATGATTCCGTCGGGTAGAGGGATGGGCGCCCAGCCAGCGGTTATCTCAGCCTCAGACCTCCTCGGGAATTGCCAACCAATCACTCTGGGGCGGGGGTCCCCAGGGCGAAGCGGCCACGGTCAGAGACGGAGGAAGAGCGGACCGCACCGCGCAAGGCCTAGGTTCCCAGCGGCCTAGCCTTGGGGCCCGGGCGGGCGGGGCTTTTTGGCGTCACCAAAGCTCCTCCCCTTACGTCACAAAAGCTCGAGGCGGGGCTCGTTAGAGTGCCAGCCAATACTCAATGGGACCAATTCTGTCCATTTTCGTACACTGACCAATCAGAGTCTTGCAGGGGCGGGACACTTCTGCTTCTTCCTGTCTTGCCTGCCTCAGAGTGACGCAAACACTTGAGGGCGGGATTCTCCGGGCGACAGCTAATCATCAACGGAAACCTTCCGTCTGTGTTCCCATCTTTTCCAATCAGAGATCGGAGGAGGCGGGACGCGGCTGGCTTTTCACGGCAGCCATCATGGTCCCACCCCCGTTCCTCCATCAGCGCACGCAGCCGCGTTCACGCCTGCGTGTAGGGGCGTGCCCTCCGGTGACGACGCCTATAAATGCGGGCGTCAGCGCCGGCGCCATTTTGCGAACGGCGAGCAGCGGCGGCGGCGCGAAGAGTGCAGCGGAGGTTTTGCTGGTTTCGGACCCCAGCGGCCGGATGGTGAAATCCTCCCTGCAGCGGATTCTCAACAGCCACTGCTTCGCCAGAGAGAAGGAAGGGGATAAACGCAGCGCCACGCTCCACGCCAGTCGCACCATGCCGCTTCTTAGTCAGTACAGCCGCGGCGGCTGCAGCAGCGAAAGGTGAGATCCCTGTCCCCACCTCGGCGAAGCTCCCAGAAGCGGCGTCCGCGCACGCCCTAGAGGGAGGCGCAGTACGCGCAGGCCCGGAGCGGGGTCGGCCTCGGGGCGCCAGATAAGTCTCGGCAGCGCGAGATCCGCCCCTTTGTGGAGGCCACAACCGCGCCGGGGGTGGGACGGGGCGGGGCCAGAGGCGCGGGTCACGGATGCGGATTTGGGATTCGAGTGGGATTAGGGAGTCTCAGATTGAGGAGTAGGGATTGGTTTGGTTGGAGAATGGGGTGCGTCAATTAATGCCCGAAGATGGGTCAGATCTGGAGTTCTAATCGCATTCCGGGATTTGCGAGCTGAGCCCAAGATTTGGGGAGGATCCGGGAAGGGGATTGGAGACTTGATTTTTTGAGATTTGCGTTTCGGATCAGATGCCAGGTGGTGGAGGATGTGGGGTTAGCCGTGTGTTCTCATCTGAAAGGTGTTTGCGGAAGACTCGAATTTGGGGTATTGTTGGGGAGGCACTGGAGTTAGATTTGACTCCACGTCGAGGACTCATTTTATGGTGGGAGAGTGTGGGATGTGGTGGGGTTTGGAGGAGGAGCTTGTGTGGGTTTAGAGGGTCGCAGGTAGGGGAGAGGTTGGGATTAGATTTAGGGTTTAGATTGAATTTGGTGTTTGCCTGTTGAGGATTCCGGTACTGTGAATGGACTTGGATCAGTTTTGGGAGAGCCTTGAAAGTGGCCAGGTTTTGGGGGGCATGGAGTGGGTGGTTGGGGTGGCAACGGGTGGAAGAGCCTGGTTCTGGGCAGGGTGTGTGGAATCTGGGCCCACTTAGCAATTGGTCTGTGCAGTGACTTGGTTGGGATGTGTGTGGGGGTCTCACCTAAAGGGTGCAGGATGGGAACTAGTTTGGGAAGGGTGTGGGTAGTGGAGGGAGGGCTTTGGGGTGACTGATATGGGCTGTGATGGGTCCTATTGGGTGATAGTGGGAAGGGGAGGGGACTTGAGTAAGGTGGAGTTTAGGGACTACTGGTAGTTGCAGAGGAGAGAGGGACTTTAAGAAGCTCTAGGCCTGAGCTTCAGAAAGGAGCAAGGTGGCCTGGTATATGGTGGGTTGCTTTGGCAGCATGGGGAGGGGGATGGCCCAGGTCCCTGCTGTGGACCACAGTGCCGAGATGACACAGCCTGAGGCTCTGATGGGGCCCTACTTTGCTCCAGAAGGGATAGAGCCACAGAGGTGAGAGTCAGTGAGCTGGGACCACTGTCCTCAGTGGCTTAATGAGTGGAAAGGCCTGGGGATCCCACCACTTCCTGGCACTTAGGCACTGTCTCTTGCAGTTCTAGGGTCACCCTCCATTGCTGTAGTAACCTGGGTCCGGGGCCTCGGTGGTGCTCCTGATGTCCCTCACCCACCCCTGAAGATCCCAGGTGGGCGAGGGAACAGTCAGCGGGATCACAGTCTTTCAGCTAGCGTCCTCTACTCTGTGAGTACCCGTGGGGAGCCCTGGTGCCTGCCTGCCTCTGCATGCTGAGCTGGCCATCCTGAAAGCCCTGCTTCCTCAGGACGAGCGGCTGAATGTGACAGAGGAGCCAACGTCTAACGACAAGACCAGGGTCCTGAGCATCCAGTCCACACTCACGGAGACCAAGCAGGTCACCTGGAGGGCAGTGTGGAACGGTGGTGGCCTCTACATCGAGCTCCCGGCTGGGCCCCTGCCTGAGGGCAGCAAGGACAGGTGGGCCACTTCTCTCTCGGGCTATTGGGGATCTGGAGTCTGGGCCCAGGTGGCTAATGGCCACCTGCTCCCCTCAGTTTCACAGCTCTTCTGGAGTTCGCAGAGGAGCAGCTCCGGGCCGACCATGTTTTCATCTGCTTCCCCAAGAACCGTGAGGACAGAGGTGGGTGTTGCTGTGGGCTCCCCAGGGAGGGAAGCTCTGGCACCCCAGGCTCTGACCGTGTGTCCCCCACAGCCACCCTGCTCCGAACCTTCAGCTTTCTTGGCTTTGAGATTGTGAGACCCGGGCATCCCCTCGTCCCCAAGAGACCCGATGCTTGCTTCATGGTCTACACGCTGGAGAGAGAGGACCCGGGCGAGGAAGACTAGGTGCCAGCCCTGCCCAGTGTCCCTGTGCTCTCTCCTGGGTTTGTCCACATGTCGTGATTGTGCAGAATAAACACTCACTCCACTAGTGGGGTGCTTCTTCGAACTGAATGCTGTGTTTGTTACTCTCAAGTGTTGGCTTTAATTCTAAATAAAGGTTTCTATTTTACTTTTTTTATTGATGTTTAAGGTGATCAGGTGCCCTGTGCTAGAGCAGCCTTCTTTGAATCCTGGCAGAAATAGATAGTGTCACCTCCCTGGCTCAAATCCAATAAAGTGATCTTGCTCAGTGTCTTGTGTCTGTGTCCTGCCCCAGGGCCTGGTTGGGCTCTAGTCTACTGGGTGACTGTGGGTGGTGTTTGCACAGAACCAGGGAGGGCTCTCGGATTTTGAAGTCCTGCCCTCCAGGCACTACTAAGCCACCCCGAAGTAGGTGGTGGGGCTGGGGTGTCCTAGACAGTTGTGAAGCTGTGGGGTCTGACTGCTCCTCAAGCACCTGGCTAAAGGTGACTACCATGTACTTTGAAAGGGCTAAAGTGACTCCTGCTGGCCACGGTGGAGTGTGAGGGACAGGCTGGGCCAGAGCTGCATGTTCAGCTGTCCGGGGTGGACATGGATACTCCTGCCACTGGAGTGGGGTTGGGGCTGGGTTGTAAACAGGACATAGGAGTTAAAGTAACAGCACCCGTGCGGCAGGTGAATGTGGGTGGTCTAGAGTGTGTGCATGGCAGGATCAGGGGTTGCAGGGAGGAAGGTTAGGCCTTGGCAGTGGCCAGGCAGCCCCACATTCCAGCATCAACCATCCTTGAAATACTTTTCCCCTCTTGGGCACATAGGGGGCTGTGGGGTTACACAAGCTCACAGAAATAGCTGCCTGCCTTTCTGGAGACCTGATTTCCCCGCTAGCAACATAATTCCATTCTGTTATTCTCTAGTAGGGTCTTTCATACCCCAGGCCAGCCTTGAACTCCCTATGTAGCCAAGGATGTCTTAGAATTTCATGGTCTTGCTACTCATCTCATGACTTCTGGGCTGACTGGCTCGTGCTACTGTCCTAGGTTTTGTTCTTTGTTTTGTTCTAGTAGTGATGTATGAATGTATGGTTTGCTTGGGGACCCAGGTAGATTCAGCTAATGACAGTGAGCCACCCTCATAGGGGTCGTAGGGTCATATGCCCCACTGGACCACCAAAAGCAGTTTCTTGAGCTTCCAATGTAGTGATGTTTTGTTTGTATTATAATAACTTGCCTGAAGGTCAGAGTAAAACATCCCTGCATCAGCCTTAGCAGGCCAGCAGGCAGTGGTGACACCTCCAATCCCAGTGGCCACACTCATTTGCCATAGAGGCATAGAGAGGAATATAAAATGGGAGGAGACAGCTCTCAGTCACAGTCTCATTCAGAGGATTCCTGGGGCAGAATCGCCACTTCAGACTGAGAGGTTAGAGCCAGTGGCTGGCTGTTAGGCTTTTCTGACCTTCAGGTAGAGCCCCAATATCTGTTTCTGGGTTTTCATTAATTGTACATTGCAGGGTTTCAGGAACTCAGCTGGGAGAGCCACCAGGCTTAGAGTGTGGTGTCAGGGTGACCCGCACATTTGCCACCACCCACACCCTGAGGGAGGTGGGATGGGGTGAGTTGTGTTACCAGTTGAGGACCTGATAGTGCAGGCCTTGTGGGATGGGATCAGGCTCCAGGCTCCCTGTTTCCCTGAGCCAGCTCTTCCTGACCATAGCCTTCTTAGGAAATAGCAACAAGGCCATGCCTGTCTTCCTACTGCCCAGAGGAAGTCCGAGCTGGCCTGGTTTACAGAGCCACTCTCAAAAGCAGAAGGCAGTATCATAAGTATCACACGAGCCTGACAGTCCCTTTCCCTTGGGGAACTCCTTAGGAGAGGAGACAATCACCACCACACATTCATGGTGTCTGTTCCCATAAAGGTGTGCTCACAGGTGTGCCAAGTAGCTTTACTGAGTAAACAGTCCATGTGTGCATGAATTACCAGCAGGCAGGGCCAGGAGGCCTTCCAGTGACAGCCGGCCTCCCCAGCAAGGCCGAGACCATTGCACTTCCTTCCCTGTTGAGACAGCATCTCACTGTAACTGGCTGCTGCAAAGCTCCTCTTGCCTCTGCCTCTCAGGTACAGGGGTTAAAGGTGAATGCCACCATGCCTGACTACTTTTATTTGTTTGAATTATATATGCAAGAATGTGTGTACCACATATGTGGGGTTGTCTGAGGGGACCATGGGCATTGGATTCACTGGAGTTAGATGCCATTGTAAGCCAGCCAACATGGGTGCTGGGCCAAACCCAGATCCTGTAAATCCATGCATGTTCTTAACCACTGAGCTCTCTCCCTCCTGCTGAGGATGAACTTTGGCTTTCACGCCTTAAGTTTCAACCATTTGCCAATGACCACGCCCTCAGTCCCCTTCTTGGGGATTCTAGGCATGGCCTCCACCCACGAGCCAGGCCTATTTTCACTTTTGTTTTGAAGCAGGATTTCACAACACACAACTTGGCCTTGAGATAATACTGCCTCAGCCTCCCAAGTAGCTGGAATCACAGACTTGGACCACAAGTTGAGAACATGTTTTCTTTTTGTTTGGACCTTAAAGTGCCCTGTGTGGAGCCTCTGGGCTGTGGTTTCTTCCTGGACCTGAGTAGACCACAGCAGCTGGTTGCTGAGGGTTGAGCCGCCAGGTGAGAGCACTTGCTTCAGCAGCCCCCAGTGGGTAACTAGAGTTACTCTTGCTGTTGTGGGGATTTGGGGGTACTTGTTGGGAGAGCACGTGCACAGGTAGGGTGCCTTATGAGGGAACTGAAGCCTTTTGCTCTAAGGACCCCCTGAGATGGAGGTGACACCTGTCTAGTTCTGTGACCCCACCTTAATGGTGCTGTGTGATCTTCGTGACTCTTGTTTTCCCCGGACTACCTCTCCCCTAGGAAATAAGATGTGCCACTCGGGGCTGGAGAGATGGCTCAGCGGTTAAGAGCACTGGCTGCTCTTCCAAAGGTCCCGAGTTCAATTCCCAGCAACCACATGGTGGCTCACAACCATCTGTAATGGGGTCTGGTGCCCTCTTCTGGCCTGCATACACACAGACAGAATATTGTATACATAATAAATAAGATGTGTCAGTCATCTCCCGGGACACTGGGATAATGTCCAGCCCAGAGGACATCAGGACACAGGTAGTAAGTCCCCAAGAACTCAGCCCCCAAAGCTAGCCCGGGCCCCTTGACAAGGGAAGAAAGTACATGGGCCTGGCCCCTGCCAGGGTGGGGCAGGGGCCTTCCTTCCCAGGGACACCCCTCACCTCTAGCACCCTCGAGGACAGAAGCCAGGAATTGAGACCCTGAAGTGAGCAAGCCCTGGGGTAGGGGTAAGGGAGGCCCAAAGATGAGCAGGCGGCTCTCCCAGCATTGGGGGGGAGAGGGGGCGGAGGCAGAAGATCCCAAATTCAAGGTCACCCTCAGCTAGGTAGCACTCATGAGAACCACCTGGGCTACATGAGATTCTGTTAAATAATAGATAAAGAATAAATTATAAAAAGACAGGCTAGGGTCTCAGAGCCAAGAGCTGGGACAGACAGACCTACAGATGAGGCAGCACATCTCTGAGGCTCATGTCCTCCTCCTCGGTGGGGTCACTGTCCAACTCTGCCAGAGAACTCTCCCAGCTTTGTTCTGCTGGAGTGATATTTGTTTATGGTTTAGCAAATAGAGCTGGCCTGCGGATCAGAATGCAGAGCTAAGCATTAAAGTGTGGTGGCCCATACTTTTAATCCCTGGACAGAGGCAGAGGGATCTCTGTTACTTCTGAGCTACAGGGTCTAAAGGAGAAACAGCTCACACAAAGATCCCAGCACTTGGGATCCCACGCCTTTAATCCCACCCAGCACTAGTAGGTGAAGACAGTAGTGTATGGCTGGGCGGAAAGAGGAGCTCAGTGGGCTGGAGAGATGGCTCAGAGGTTAAGAGCACTGGCTGCTCTTCCAGAGGTCCTGAGTTCAATTCCCAGCTACCACATGGTGGCACCAGATCTGTAATGAGATCTGGTGCCCTCTTCTGGCCCTCAGACAGACAGATCACTATACATAATAAAAGAGGCAGGCGGATCTCTGTGAGTTCGAGACCAGCCTGGTCTACAAGAGCTAGTTCCAGGACAGGCTCCAAAGCTACAGCGAAACCCTGTCTCGAAAAACCAAAAAAAAAAANTACAGCGAAACCCTGTCTCGAAAAACCAAAAAAAAAAAAAAAAAAAAAAAAAAAAAATAGAGGAGCTCAGTGCAGTCTGAGGACAGGTTTGCCCCTCGGTCTGAGCATTGGTAGAGGTCAAAGGTCAGTGGCTGGCCTCACTGCTCCTCTGATCCTTCAGCTTTCACCCCTAATATCTGACTCTGGGCTTTATTTATTAAGACTAATTAGAATTTGTTATACATTCTGCCTGCTGTGTGGCCAGGGGAAAATCACTGTCCATCTCTGTTCACAGTAAAAGTGCCTCCCATATCCTGCCACAGCCACCTACACTTTCCCAATCATTGAAACTGTCTCCGCCTGCAGCCCACCTGCCTTTGAGCTCCTGAAGCTCCCGCTGAGATGAGAGCTGTCCCAAGCTGCTGGTGACGCCATGTGTCTGAGGTAAGGTGAGGCCCAGACCTGAGGTCTACAGACAGTTTGTTACAGTACCTGAGGCTGACCTTGAATTCCTGATCCCTCCTGCCTCAGCCTCCACCACCTCAGTGAGTTGACTGGTGTATAGACCACAATGGTCTTTGCCACCTCCAACTTCCATCTCAGTCACCCTTGCAGCCAGAGCCACCCAGCTTCCTAACCTTGAGGGAGGAACCCAGCCGCTCTGTGTCTCACCTCCCTATGGGAATAATAATAATAATAATAAAAACCTGACTTTTGTATTAAATCAGTTTGTTTTATTGGATTTCAGTTCAACGCAGTGGGTGAGGATAGAGGTTGGGAATGGGGAACCCCACTGTAACGTTCTGACACTTTGTGACCCCTAGCCCTGCCGGAAGTGTACCCTCCTATCTTTTAATGATTCTAAAGGCACTTGGATAGCATTGGTTGTTGTTTTGGGCCCTCAGGGTTGCCATGGCAACAGGGGCTAAGAGGATACTCCAGGACCAAAGAGATGGAGTCTGGAGATGCCATTCCGCCCAGTCCCTTGTGTCTTGTTGACCAGTTTGCATGTGATGCAGAGGTTAAGGAGGGAGCCCAGGACCAAAGAGTCCCCATGTTCCCAGCCAAGCTTGGTCTGAGCTTTGATTGCATGAAGTTGTGTTTCTCTCTGGACTCTCTGGGCAAAGGCTGCAGGCTCAGATATGTTCTGTAAAGGAAGACACCGAGGGGCCCAGGAAACCACAGATGTCACAGCTGGGCAGGAGGAGAGCTGCAGTCTGTTGTCCCTAACTGAAGGGACAGAGGTGGATGCTGGGGGAGGAACCTAGTTGGGATAGGTGACTGGGTCTGCCCTCTGAGCCCCTGCTGCTCACGCTGCCCCAAGGGGACTACATCTGCAGAGCCTCTCCTGGGACCCAGAGCAGCCACTCTTGTGGGCAGATATCTAGGAATACAGCAAGGCAGGATGGAGGGACCTGTAGGGGACATGGCTTCTTCAGGCAGGTAGAAGTTTCTGGTGGGGGATGGGGCTCCCACTCAGCAGGGTGGCCATTGGCCAAGTAGCAGTGAACAGGAGCCAGTGCACACCCTGTCCTCTCAGGGTCCCTGCAGCCTTGGGCCCTGTGTGTGCCCAGTGAGCCAAAGAGGCATTCACTGTAAGCACTATGTCTGTCTGTACTGTGTCCCCAGGGGCCTCCCACCATAGGCATCTGGGGAAATTGATGCCGAGTAGGGGCTTTTGGGCCACAGCCTGCACCTGCATAGGGAACCTTGGACCCTGAGTGTCCCCCAGCCACTTTGGGTCTCAGCCCAGGAGCCACAGCAGAGGGTGAAAAAGACAGGTTGAAACCATTAGAAAACAAGCCAGGAACTGCAAAAGGTGTGTGATCTGCTCAAAAACAGTCCAATAGATGTCTACAAAAACCGAGGACATTCGGCCTCCATGCTTACCCCCTGGAAAACAGATATGCATAGGTGGAAATTATCCGGGACTGGATGGAGGTCTGAGAGGTCCCCACCAGCCCACCGTGGGGCCGACTCAGATCATCTTCATGTTGAACTTGCGTGCGCCGCCCTGGCCGGTCGCGGCTGCTGGACCGTCCACCTTACGGAAGGAATATTCCACGGAGAAGTTATTCTTGTGCTGCCCTCGGCCGCGGCTCCACACAAAAAGCAGCAGGAAGCAGAAGAGGACCACGCCCAGGAAGGTGATGCACCCCATGGCGGTGGACACCAGGATGGTGGTGAGGTCCAGCGGGAACCGGACGCCCACCTGGGTTTCATTGAGCCCATTGCCCTGGGTCCGGTTGGCGGCCGGCTGGACGGTCAAGGTGGCGAAATACGTGTCATTGCCTCCGGCGTTGCTGGCCACGCACGTGTAGGTGCCACTGTCTTGGGGCCTCGTGTCCACGACTGCCAGCGTGCCCCCAGGCAGCACGCGTGTGCGGCCCCGGCTGGCGGCCGTCACCGTGTGATGCTGGGGCGTCACCCAGGCCACGGTGGGCATGGGCTCTCCCTCGGCCCGGCACAGGAAGCGCACGTCGTCTCCCTCGGTGGCCATTACGTGCTGCAGCCGCCTCTCCCGGATCTTGGGCTTGCGACACACGAAGTACTCGAAGAGCACGGAATCAGGGAGGTTGTGCAGGGCATCGCCACGCACCTCAGCAGGGGTGGCGCAGGCGGGGAGCCTGCCGTCGAAGTTCAGGGTCTTCCGCCTCTGCACAATCCACAGCAGGCGACAGTCACAGGCCAGCGGGTTGCCGTCCACGCGCAGCGTCTCGAGCGTGTTCACGGAGTGGAACGTGTTCTCCTCCAGCGTGGACAGCAGGTTGTCCGAGAGGTTGAGCAGGCGGATCTGTCGCAGCCCCACGAAGGCCTGCGGCTCGATGACGGCCAGCAGGGCCCCGGCTAGGTGCAGCTCGCGCAGGCGCACCAGGTCCCGGAAGGAGCCCCGCGGCACCGTGCTGATGGGGTTGTGCGACAGGTTGAGGCACGTGAGGTGGGCCTGCTGTCGCAGCGCGGCGGCCGGTACGGCCGTGATGTTGGTGTGCGTGATGGACAGCGACGTGAGGTTCAGCCCACGAAGGCTGCCCGGGGCCACCTCCTCCAGCAGCGGCCAGTTGTCGATCTCCAGATGCAGGAGGCCCGGAAGCTTCTGGAAGTTC
This sequence comes from Alexandromys fortis, assembly GCF_014885135.2. Taxonomy (NCBI): domain Eukaryota; kingdom Metazoa; phylum Chordata; class Mammalia; order Rodentia; family Cricetidae; genus Alexandromys; species Alexandromys fortis. The sequence goes on along the minus strand of NW_026068096.1, from coordinate 948,683 downwards.
TGGTCCTCCAGGGCGGCAATGGCCAGGTGGCGCAGGCGCAGAGCGCCCAGGCCCCGCAGGTGGCCCAGCGACTCAGGGGACAGCGACGTGAGGTTGCAGCGCTCCAAGGTGAGCTCGGCCAGCCCCAGCAGACCCGCGAAGGCCCTGCGGGAGATGAACACCAAGTCATTGTCGCCCACCTCCAGCCGCTGGAGGCTGCGCAGGTCCTGGAAGCTGAAATCCAGCAGGATGACCAGCTTGTTCTCGCTGAGGTCCAGCAGCGTGAGGCTGTCCAGGTGCGTGAACACGCCGGGTGGGATAAGCTTCAGTTGGTTGCCACGGAGACGCAGGATGCGCAGCCGGGGCAGGTTGGCGAACGCCCCAGGCTCCACATGTGCAATCACGTTGTGGTTGAGGTCCAGCTCCTCCAGGTTGGGCAGCGAGGCCAGGTCCCCAGGGTTCAGGCAGCGGATGCGGTTGCGGTTGAGCTCCAGCAGGCGTGTCTCTGCTGGGATGCCGTCGGGGATGGCAGTCAGCCGGCGGCGCCCACAGGCCACTGTGCGTGTGGATGCGGAGCATTCGCAGCGGGCAGGGCAGCCAGCGGCCAGAGGAGGCGCCGTGGGCAACAGTAGCAGTTGCAAGCCCAGCATAGGCAGCCAGCAGGTCATGGTGTAGGGTCTGGGCCTAGGGCCACGCCAGCATCGTCCAGGACACCTGGAATGGGAAGGGGGAGTGTGACATTATTATCCATGCATGGCACCTGGACACTTGTAATCCCAGCCAGACATGACCAGAGACGCTGACCTGTGACTGCACAACGAGATCTCCAGACGGATACCCACTGTCCACGACCAAGCAGCAGAAACACAGCATGGGCCATCCACACTGAATGTAACTCAGCCATGGACTAGGCTCTGACATATGCTGCAGCCTGCAGGGCCGTTGAGGGCGCTGTGCTCAATGAAAGACCAGCTCCCACAAGCCCACTCAGCAGGACCCCGTGCGACACCGGGCACAAGTAGAGGAGGTTAAAACAAACACCTTTATAGCTCAGGTCGGCCTCCAACTCACCAGCAGGTGACGCTAACCTTGAAGATGAAGCGGAGCAGGCTGATACCTGAGCCTGAGAACCTAAGAGAGACAACCTAAGAGAGACGGGAGACGAGACGGGAAGGACCTTGCCCAGGGCCTGGGGTGGGGGACCTAAGTATGCCAGGCCTAGTGGACACCCTGGTTTGACTATCTGCAGTCTGGAACTGTGACGGAGGACATCTCCCTCTGAGGACACCTAGTTGGTCACTCATGATGACCCCCGTGGCTGTGGGAGAGGCCAGGGCAAAAACCCTGAGTCAGGCCAGAGTGGGTGAGATGCTGAGACTTCCTGTAGGTCCGGCCTGCCTAGGCTGGACCAGGGTTTTCCCCGACAGCCTGACTGTAGCCCAGACCCAGGGGTCAGGGTGGGGAAGGGACAGCTGGACCGGGGCTTCCTGGCCTCTGTTGCAACACAGTTTCCCATCTGCCAGGCAACTATTTATAGCATGTTAGCAGCTGAAGCCCCCAGGCAAGACCTCACAGTCTGTGCCAGCCTTCCTGTCTTCTCAGTGTTCCACAGAGCAGACTGGCAACCCTGGTGACTGAGTATGCCAGGCTTGTGAGGACAGAGACTGGAAGGCACAGGTGCAAAGGAGAGCCCCCCCCCAGAATCCCCCAGTGAGGGGCTGGAGGCGTGGTCAGGGTGGAGCCCCCTAGAATCCCCCAGTGAGGGGCTGGGTGCAGCCCTTGCCTAAAATCATACCTTCTCTTTCCAGCTGTCTTTCTATGGTGTGTGTTCACACATGTGGAGCCCAGAGTGGGATGCAGTCCTAGGCATTCATTCTCCACTTTGTGTTTTGAGACAAGGTCCCTCAGGGGATCCGAAGTCTGCTGACTAGGTAGGTGGTCCAGCCACAAGCCCCCAGGATCTCCTGCTTCTCAGCGCTGAGATGCAGAAGTGTGCCCTTGTGCCAGCTTCTCATGAGGGTGGTGGGGATCTGAGCTCAGATCTGATTTATGCCACGAGCATGTCACCTCTTCAGGTAGCCCAGGGTGGCCCGGAGCCGTCTATATGGGTGGTCTTGAGCACCTATTGCTCGTTGTTTCTGCGTCCTCAATAAAGAACCTCCAGTTCTCATAGACGATGCCATGGACTGACAGGTCCGGAGTCTCTGGTCGCAGCCATTGAACCACAGCCTCACTGTGCGATCCCTGATGGCCCCTGCACCCTCTCTGCTTCTGGCTTCTCAAAGCTCAGCCTCCAAATCCGTCCAGGGCGCCGGCGAGCAGGGCACGGGCGAGGGCTCTCTCTCTATAATTACTCCACCGCTCAGGGACAGCAGGGCTCTTGAGCCAGCCCGGCAGGGGCCACTCAAAGGACGACCTAGTTTTTCAACTCTAACCTCCCCTTGTCTGTAGGCCTGGCCCTGTCATCTCCGCAGGGTGTGTTAGAGAAGCCGTGGGGGGCGGGGCGCGTGACTGGCAGCTGTCTGAAGCCACTGTCTGCTCTTCAGCCTGGACCCTGCCCCTTATTACTCAGTGCCTGTAGGAACTTACTGTCCTTTCTGGATGTTTGCGGAGGTAAGAGGGAATTGCAGGTTTCGAAAGCCCCTTCCCATCTCACTCTCCAGTGAGGATGCTGGCTGCCCCAGGCAAGAGGAAACCCCTCTGAGCCTCTGAAATCCTGAACCTACTGCTGGGGCCGAAGGCTCCAATCCCTGGTCCCTGATGACACTGGGGAATTGGAATTCCAGAGCGGCTCCAGGTCCTGGGCCTCTGGGCTGAGGTCCCTGGGGTCTGGGGCACTGGGCAGTGGTTTTGAGGTACACGGAGGATGCCATTGGATGGGCTGGTTTCTCTGTTCCCTCTCTTCTCCTCTGAAGATTCACTAGCCCTCCAGAGCAGGGGGAGCATGGCTCTGGCAGGCCTTGCCCTTCCTCCATCCCCTCTGCCTTGCTAAACCCTTAGATTAAGTTCCCAAAGTAGCTCCCAAAGTCTGTCCCCCTCCCTGAGGCTGAGGAGAAGGGCCAGCGAGCAGTCACCCTCCCCTCTCACCTAGTTAGCACACCCAGTCAGTACAGACCACCTCATCCTAACGCGGGGTTTCCCCTTTCCCTTTATAAACCGCCATTTGCCTGTCTCCCCTCTATCCAGAGGCGGCAGCCCTTTGTCCCTCAGGGACAAATGTCCCTTCCTTCATCTCTTGTCCTCTGTCCCTCTGGGGAAAATGAATCTCCTTTGTGCTGAGAGCTTGGTCTTGGGGTCCTGAGCTATTTTGTGGCCTTGGGGAGGGCCACCACAAAACCGCCTGCTCCAGGTCCTGGTTCCACTTGGAGTGTCCCTCACCTTCTGAGGACTAAACTACTATGTGGTGTTTTTGTTCTGGCTGTGGATTCTGAGCCACTTGAGCCCCGGCAGGCCTCAGACTGTCAGCAATCCTGACTCTGTCTCTAGTGCTGGCAAGAGTGAGGCAGTAGGACTGGCTCAGTGGTCATCTTTTGCCCTCCTGTGGGCGTCACCCGGGCTCCCCTCAATCCCACTCCAGGGACAGAGGCCAGTCTCTGGTATCTCCCAGACTGGCGCCTGGCACCCCAGTCTCATGCTTGGCAGTACAGGCAGAAAAGGGAGTGCTTTGCTCAACTGCCAGACACCCCACCAGGTGCTGGCAGCTCTGTCAGAAAACTAAAAATAAAAGATATCCCAAGCCTACTGGGAGCAGTTATCCCAGTGCCCCAAAAGCTGAGGCAGGAGGATTGTGAATTTCAGTACAAGGTGTAATCTAGTGCAACCCTCTCTCAAAATAAAAAAGGGGGACAGGGCTAGAGAGATGGCTCAGTGATTAGTTCCAGATGCTCGCCGAGTTTGGGTCCCAGCACCCATGTAGGGGCTCACAACCCCCTGTAACTCTGTTCCCAGGGGATCCGACTCTCTTCGGGTTTCCTGCAACACTGCGCACAAGCGATTCAGACATCATACAGGCAACATACTGTACATATAAAATAAACAAATCTGGGGAAAAATTAGCCGAGCGTGATGGTGCATTCCTTTAACCCCAGCACTTGGGAGGCAGAGGCAGGAAGATCTCTGTGGGTTTGAGGCCAACCTGGCCTATAGAATGAGTTCCAACACAGCCAGAGCTATATGAAAAAAAAAAAAAAAAACTGTCTCAACCAGAAGAGGACATACATAGATCTAATCTACATGGGAAGTAGAAAAAGACAAGATCTCTTGAATAAATTGGGAGCATGGGGATTTTGGGAGAGGGCTGAAGGGGAGGGGAGAGGCAGGGAGGAGAGCAGAGAAAAATGTAGAGCTCAATAAAAATCAATAAAAATGTTAAAAAAAAAGGAAAACCCTGTCTCAAAAAACAAACAGGCAAACAAACAAATCAAAAATGTAAAATAGCCGGCAGTGGTGGTGCACGCCTTTAATCCCAGCACTCTGGAGGCAGAGGCAGGCGGATCTCTGTGAGTTCGAGGCCAGCCTGGTCTACAAGAGCTAGTTCCAGAACAAGAACCAAAAAAAGCTATGGAGAAACCCTGTCTCGTTCGAGACCAGCCTGGTCTACAGAGCTAGTTCCAGGACAGGCTCCAAAGCCACAGAGAAACCCTGTCTCGAAAAACAAAAACAAAAAAAAAAAAAGAAAAGAAAAGAAAATCCAAAATGTAAAATAGGAAAATAGGACTAGAGTGTGACTCAGGGTGGAGCTCCCCCTAGAATCCCCAGTGTGGAGCTGGGGGCGTGCCTGGGGTGGAGCCCTGCCTAGAATCCCCAGTGAGGGGGCTGGGGGCGTGGTCAGGGTGCAGCCCCGCCTAGAATCCCCAGTGAGGGTCTGGGGCGTGGTCGGGGTGGGGCACTGGTCTAGCACGTGAGAGATCCAGGGTTTCATTCCTAACACTGCAAAAATAAAGGATCAACAAAAGGGCTGGCTCAGAGGTTAAGAGCATTGCCTGCTCTTCCAAAGGTCCTGAGTTCGATTCCCAGCAACCACATAGTGGCTCACAACCATCTGTAATGAGGTCTGGTGCCCTCTGCTGGCCTGCAGGCATACACACAGACAGAATATTGTATACATAATAAATAAATATTTAAAAAAAAAAAGATCAACAAAAAGACAGTTTTGTCCCCAAAGGCCCCTCTGAGGCTCTGCACCAGACAATAGGAGCAGACAACTGCCTCCTGTACCAGAATCTGGAACCTTCTGGCCTCTCTCACTCCTACCCCATGGTAGAACCCTTGAGATAGCCCTCATGGGGCTTTAGGGTCTGACAAGCCCCACGTGGATACCCACCCCCGCCCCCCAAGGAAGAGCCCTACCTAAGGCTTCAAGGACACGACTCATTAATATGCATGAGAAGCCACCACTGCAGTCTTGGCTGGACCTGGGAGCCTGGGCGGGCTGCAAGGGGTCGAGCCTGCCCAATCACCGTCCTTCTAATCCTTGGCTCCTGTCACCCCTGAGCTGAAGGCCCATGGTTTCCAGTGGACTCCCAGGGCCTCTCGGTACATCTAAAAACGCCTCCAACTCAACCTCCATCACCCCTTTCCCTTCTTCAGTCCCTGGGTACCCACAAATCTTTGTCCTGTCTCCGAATTCCCCCGTTCTGAACACTCCCTATCACGGAGTCCCACACTTGATGGTCGACTGTGTCCTGTCCCTGTCGCTCGCTGAGGATGAACGGACAGAAAAAATGTAAGTAAATAAGCTGAAGGTTTGGAGAACCTTCCTGAAGGAGGGGAGTGGAGGGAGACTGCAGGGCCAGTGAAGGGAAGGGCAGCGCCGTGAGATCGGGCCACCCCGTGCCAGTGCCCAGGTGGACTGAGGAACATTCCTGGCGATAGGGAGCCAAGGAATACAGAGCAAGAGAAGGCATGGTCGGAAGTACCAGCTCAGAGTCCCTGACTGCCACACGTGTGTTCACATATGTGCACATACAGAGATCTGCTCAGCCACATCCCTGTTCGTCTCCCTTGAGCCTCAGTTCCCTATTTTCCTGAAGACCAAGCAGAACCCCTGGGCTGGCTTCTTCTAGAAGTTTCCACCAGGTGCTGCCTAGGTTAGGAGAAGATCTCCCTCACTCCCTCGTTCAGCAAGCATTTAGTGGTTGCCCTCAATCTATGGAAATAGGACCATCCTGGGCCTAGGATGGGTCACCTCCTGTGGAGCAGGGCCCTGCCTATGGGACTGTCCTGAATCCACTGTGACCCGGTGTCACCTCGAGATAGTCAGAGGAGGCAGGCAGGAAAACAGGAAGATTTCTGTGACACTGGCTGGCGGAGGGAAGAAAGGGCCTCAGTGATTTCTGGGTCTGAGGAGGACGTGTGTCCCTGAGGCAGGTGGTGGCTTCCTCCAGTAGCCTGGGGGATTCCAGGGGTCACCAGCAGCCTGGGGGGTTCTCACCCAGGGTCACCGTGGTTTGGAGGAGGGCTGGAATGTGACTGCCTGGCAGCCAGGGAGTTTCCCGTTGCTGGAGGATGGAGACTCTCAACTGCCCGCCCTGGGGTCTGACATCTATCTGAGCCATGCTGTGGGGGCCCCCAGAAGCAGTCTGGGAAACAGAGGCCTCTCCTGCCACCCCTCCCAACTCTCTCTGGCTACAGATTTTGAGGGAATTTGACAAAGAAGTGTTCGGTCCAAGAGAAGACAAGGTGTACTGGGAATCCGGGGTCCCTTGTCCCCTCTTCGGCCACAGGACACTGAGGCCATCCTGGAAAAGAATGAAGCTGCGTGCTGGGGGGAGACAGGCTCCTGTCTGTCACCCCTGGGTCCCCTCAGCACAGTAAGAGTATAGAGTAAAGTGGGGTGAGGACAGGCTTGGTACACTCCTATGAGCACCCTCCTCTCTGAGTGCATTTTTGGGGACACTCTCCCAGCCCCCCTCCTCCAGGGCTGGTTCATTCTCCCGTCCTAGATCTAGGTCCTCCTGGGGCTTTTAATCCATGACAATTCATTAAAGCCCTAATTAACCTCCCATCTGCCATTTTGGGGGGCAGGGGGGCCTCCTGACCCAATTTCTTTAGTAGCCTGTGCCTGAGGGGAGGAGTGGACTCCCCACCACCCGCCGCAGCAGAAAAGTTGAGGAAGCTTCTAGACTGGCAAACACTTGAGCCCCCGGTATATACTGTATCTGCTCACCGCTTGCCCTGAAAGCAGAAACGGCAGCATTTGGGGAGCGGGGAGGTCACCGGGGGTCACCTGAGCCAGCTCTGATTTTACTAAAGCCGACTCCTTGGTGTTCTCAAGATTGACCGGAGAGGTGGTAGGCGGCTTGCCCGGGCTGCCCACCCCTCATTCTGAAGCTTGCTGGGAAGTTCTGCTAAAAAACCTTCCTACCTGGTGAGTCGCTTGTGACTCACGAGTGCCTGGGAGTGACAGCCCTGTGGGTAGAGGCACAAAAACCTCGGGTTTGGGACCTTGTGTGCTCCCACCCTTGGAGGAGCGATCACAGCCTGGCTGCATCTGGGGGTGGATGGCAACGGCCACCCCCACTCTACAGATGGAAACACTGAGGCCGGCCGCGCATGCGTGCTGCATGGGTGGGAGCTGATGACACCCATCATAGTGCTTGATCCTGGGGGTAAGTGGTTGCCCACATAGAGTATCAATTGTAGGAAGGGACAAGGGACAGAAGAGCAATTAGGAGGCTAAGGGGGCCCCCACTGGGTCCCCCACCCCATTTTGGGTGCCTTCTTCCACTTTCCACACCTCATTGAGAGTCTGTGTGGAGGGGTCACCCATGGGGTCACCTGAGACCATCCAAACAGCTGCTACAGCTCAGAGGGACCAGGACCGAGCTTTTGAAACCCTCCGTTCCCAGTGGAGCCGCCCTGCCTTCTGTCCTTCACCCCTTAACACCTGCCTTTGCGGGCTGGATGCTTCCTCCAAGGAGCCCTCTCAGGTTGCCTTCGCTCTGACAGATCTGTTCTTGCTAAAAATCCCCACCAGGTTCCAATCCCAATCACCCCATCCCAGTCATTAACTGGCAGGCACTGGATGTCCCCTCCCCAGTGCCACTGGAAATAAGGGGGGGGGTGGTCTCAGGCCTGGCCTGGGCTCTGAGCCCCCCCCCACACACACACACAAGAAGCTGCCTGGCACCAATAGAGGTTCCCAAATGCATCAGACCCCCAAGTTCTGAGTTCTCCCCACTGGGAGGAGGGACACCTGTGTCTCGGGGACTCTGGCGTTGGGAGCCCTCACTTGTGAGATGGAGTGGGAACATGCACCTGTGTCCAACTGGAACCCAAGCTCTGCGTCTCCCAACTTGTTGAATGGGGCCCAGTGGCCTCCCTGGCCAGGCCCGAGGACCCAGGAGACACCAGGCCTGGCCTCTGAGATGGGATGGACGGACGCCCCCACCACCGTGGCTGCTACTGGGACACAGGCCTGCAGAGTGTATGTGCCGGGGTCTGCCTAGCATCCCAGTTCCTCTACACGGAGACCTCAAATATGCGCGAGTCACGCGTGTAGACCCCCCAATGCGCGCCTCACCCTGCATTGGCTGGCGGGGGATTGCAGGGCGCCGAGCCTTGACTCCATCCCGGGTGTCCCCCTGCCGCAGTGCGCATCTCCGTTCCGCGTCCCCCAGGGTGCTCCCAGAGATGCGCCCCTCAATCCCCTAGACTGCATTCCCGGAGGCGGGGACAACCCCGAAGTTTCCCGGGGGCACAGAGCGGCTGAAGAGGAGCATGCGAGGGGAGTCCGGAGAGGGGGGTCTCCGGGCTGCAGTGATGCCACTCACCTGGGCGGCTCCGCCTCGGACAGGGCGCGGGGGCCGCGCTGAGCAGCCACGAGCAGCCGCTACCGCCGCCACCGCAGCCGCCGCCGCCACCGCCGCCTCCCGGGCACTGCCGGGCGCGTTCCCGCCGCGCATCCCCGTGCGCATGGCTAGGGCGCGCGCGAACTGCAAAGGGCGCGCGCGACACGTGTTGGAGCAGGTCGGGGGCAGATGGGGACGCAGCCCCCGGGCACTCTGCGTGCCTGGCACCTCCTGGTCCTAGGGGCCTCCGCAGACACTGAGTTCCCGGAAATGCTTGGGGGCTCCCCAGATAAGGCAAGTTGTCCCGCTGGAACCTTCTAGAAACCGCCAACTCCTCCGCTATACCCTCCCTGTCAGACCAGTCCTCCACCATCTGCACTGCACTACACACCTGACCGATTTGTCAAGCCTCATCCCTGAGTGGCCTTGTCCCCCAGGGAGTTTCAGAGCCTGTCATAGCTCCCCACTGCGCTCCTGCCCGCCTTCTTCCACATGCTACTCAGAGCTATGGCTGCCACCATCTCCCCTTCTTTCCGGAGCCTTTCCCTGCGCCTGGGACCGCGCTGTGCACCTCAGCACGCACAGCCTGGTGTAGGTAGATGGACGCACACACAGGGGAACATGAAGAGAACCCCGAGATAAGAGGGAGAGTCAGAGAGAGAGCACAGAAGTTAGAGCCCTGGCTGCTCTCTCAGAGGACAGGGCTTTTATTCCCAGCACCAGCATTGAAGCTCACCACCAGCTGTAATTCCAGCTCCAGGAACCCGACGCCCCCTTCTGGTCTGTGCATTTCTGTATGTACACATGCAGAGTTAAAAATAAAATCAATCTGCAGGGGCGGTGGTGACACACACCTTTAATCCCAGCACTCAGGAGGCAGAGGCAGGCGGATCTCTGTGAGTTCGAGACCAGCCTGGTCTACAGAGCTAGTTGCAGGACTAGCTCCAAAGCCACAAAGAAACCCTGTCCCGAAAAACAAAAACAAAACAAACAAACAAACAAACAAAAAAAGATCAATCTGTCAAAACAGGGGTGAAGAGCGTGCGTGTCCCTGCCTGATGAGTGGTCAGCTGGAACCAGGGCTCCCCCCCCCCCCCGTGTGACAGGAGAGAAGGAGGCTGACAGTCCCCCAGAGCAGAGGCCCAGTGGGCATCCATCCTGAGGAGGGGCTGGCTGCTTCTGACTCAGCTGCCTTTGTCCCCAGTGAGGGGTGACCTGAGGGAACCAGAGTGCATGTCTGCCCCAACCCCCATCTTGTCTGCCCTCTGTGTCCTCCAGCAGTTAGTGGCAGCCTGGCGTTGGCCACCTGTGACTCCAGCAGGATCCTTTCCCAGACTGTCATCTTGGCCTGAGGCCCAGAAACTGCATCCTGGGAGACCATGGACCAGCCCCCCCCCCCCAAGCCACCGGTGAGAAGCTCTCTTCCAATCCATGCAAAGGTCTAGAAAAAAAGTGACACCCCAATATTTTTGGATTTAGGCCCCAACTCCACATCAGGTCTGCCCTGTTTTGTGTACTGATGTACTCTGAGTCCCCATGGTTGTGATAACCTGATTCGGGGGACTCCTAGGGGAGGGATTTGTTGAGTGTCTACTGTGTACAAAACTACATGATATACTGGACTTTCCACGGGTGGGGAGAGCTAGTGCCAAAGCCACACGTGGATCCATGTGGGCTCAAGGTCATGTGAACTGCCTGGGCCCCATTCAACCTCCTTCCCGCTTGTCCGAGTCCAGGGTTAGCACTCAAATCTGAGGATCTGGAAGCTCCCGTGTCTAGTGCTGTAGACCTCTAATGACTGGGGGACCCCAGGGTGCTGGGGGGCTCTATCCAGCTTCCTTTTATTGCTCTGGAGTGGAGAGGAAGCAGGGCCAGCTCTCGGCAGACAGGACCGGTTCCCAGCTCAGGACCTTTGCACGTGCTGATCTCCTGCCCAGCCCAGAGCCTTCCTCAGCTGTCTGCCCCGCCCACCCCTGCTTCCTCCTGACTCACACCCCCACCCGGCTGCCTTCTGTCCCCGTTCTCAGCCTCCCTGCAATTTCCTAAGATATCCTATAATTTACTCATTCCTCCTATTTATGTCTGCTCTTCCCCCTTCACCCTGCAGCGCGGCCTCCGTGCATGCACCCAGCAGCCAATAGGCTCGTCTTGAACTAGCGACATAGGTGGCTGAGAACTGGATGGGGTGGTCTGAGGAGAGAGTGGGGGGTTTCCGGAGACCAGGGCATTCTCTGCCCTCATCCCCAGCCAGTGTGTCACCCTCTGCCCCATGTAGGAGTCGGCTGAGGACAGAGACGCTCTTGAGCCACGGATGCCGCTGATGCTTAATGGGTACCAGATATGTGTGAGGCCTGTGGTGCTGAGGGGCAGTCCGCTGCCCTCTCTGAGCTTGGCGTCCCTGCAGGTTCCTCCATCCCCACCCCACAACTCCTCACAGCCGCCTCTGATGGGAGGCTGTGTGGGAGAGCCGCAGGAGGGTCACAGCCTTCCAAGCAGTGGGCCGGTGAGCACCTGGTTTCCAAGGTTACGACCACCTGTGGATGGGACGTTGCCATGGAGATGGGCCACCTGGGTGGCAAGTGTGGCTCCTGCTGAGGGAGGAGCGTAGGTGTGGCTAGGAGTGTGAGTGACTGCCTGGGAGGGGCGGAATGCTCAGTTCAGTGTGGCCCGGGGACAGCGTGGGGATCCCATGATGAACTTGGTGGGAACCCCGAAGCACAACAATGCAGTTTGATTTTTTGTTTGTTTGTTTTTGTTTTTCGAGACAGGGTTTCTCTGTAGCTTTGGTGCCTGTCCTGGAGCTAGCTCTGTAGACCAGGCTGGCCTCGAACTCACAGAGATCCGCCTGCCTCTTCCTCCCGAGTGCTGGGATTAAAGCCATACGCCACCATCGCCTGGCCAGCAATGCATTTTGAAATAAATGCCTCAGGTCTCTTCCTTTCTGGATTATGACTGACACAGTTGTGTGGCACCTTCCAAGCAGGTGAGGGCAGATATACCCCCAACTCCTGACCAGGGGCCTCCCTGGTAACTAGAGGGTGACTTGTCAATTACTAACATGTGAAGTCATGGGTTCCAGGTGTCTTGAGCCTCACCCCAGATTGGCAGGCTTTGCTCTGCATCCTCAGGCCAGTGACAACCCTCTCTGAGCCCTAATACCTCTGTCTGCAGATTGTGAGTCACATTAACGGTCCCTGCGGTCTTGAGCACATGTGGTGTTTACGTGGCTGCCAGTGATCAACAACAAATGTTTGGACACTTACAGGAGGTGGTGACATCGGAAAAGGCACAGACACTCCCTAAGGGGAGTTCTAAGCAGAGGGGATTTCAGTCCAGCTTGCCCAGGATTGTGGGAGCATCTGTCGTCGTACCCCTCGGTAAGGGGACTCCTGCTCCCAGAGGGGACTAGAAATCATCTAAAAATGGCCTCTTCCAGGTCAGCCAGGACTACCTAGGGACCCTGTCTCAAAGCACAAAAGAAAGAACAGAAGGAAGAAAGAAGGTGGCCTCTTGGCTCTAGAGGGACTGCCAAGTGTTTAGAGTACTGACTGCTCCCACAGGGGCCCCAGGTTCAGTTCCCAGCACCTACAGGGCGGCTCATAACTGTCCACTACAGGGACCCGACACTGCTGTCTGACCTACGCAGACAGACATGTAGGTAGCACACCCTTATATACAAAGAAAAGAAAAGAAGTGGTCTCTAGGGCCACCGGATAGCTCAGCAGGTAAAGATGCCTGCTCTCAAGTATGAGGACCTGAGTTCAAATCCCCAGAATTCAAAAGCTGGGACACACACACACACACACGCACACACACACTTTCTTTTTGTGACGGGGTTTCACTGTGTATTCCTGGCTGTCCTGAAACTCGCTCTGTAGACCAGACTGGCCTAAGAACTCACAGAGATCCGCCTGCCTCTGCCTCCAGAGTGCCGGGATTAAAGGCGAGCGCCACCACCGACCAGCATCAGGTTTTTAAAAACTATATTTCATACATTTAAAAAAATTAAAACATAACTGGCTCTTTTTTAATAAAAAAGATATTTTTCTTAAGATTTGTTTATTTTATATAGTGTTCTGCATTTATGTCTGCCTTTAGACCAGAAGAGGGCACCAGATCTCATTACAGATGGTTGTGATCCACCATGTAGGTTCTGGGAATTGAACTCAGGACCTCTGGAAGAGCAGCCAGTGCTCTTAATTGCTGAGCCATCTCTCCAGCCCTCACACATTTATTTTATGTATGGGTGGTGCACCCTTGGCACATGCAGAGGTCAGAGGTCAACTTGTGAGAGTCCCAGGGCAGAACTCAGTCCATCAGGCTGGGTGGCAAGGACAGATTCTTAATACTACCCATGTTTGGACAGGATCTATCTATGCAGCTCAAACCAGCCTGCAGCTTGTCATCCTCCTGCTTCACTGGGACTCCAGGATGGGTTCATTAGGCCTGGCAACCTGAGAATAAAGTTTGTTTTTTTTTTTTTCCTGAGACTGTATCACAACAGACCTCCACCTGCTGTGATCTGAAGAGCCAGGACCACAGGCTCGCGGGCATCCCTTTCCGCATCCCTCCACACCGGGCTGGGGTCAGTTGCTGGAGCAGTGAAGGCTGTCTGCTCAGGTGGGGAGGGGACGTAGTCTCTGACTTCTGTCTCCACCACATCCTCATCCAGTGGGACCTGCAGCCTCAGAAACTAGTTGGAAAATATTCTTTCGGCCTCTGGTTTCTGGAAGAATTGGGGGCATGCGTTCCTGGGAAGCTTCCAGATAGATTCGATTTCTGCGGCTTATGGAGCTGGGGATGAACCCAAGTCTTGGCACAGTGAGCACTTAAGTCCTCACTTCTGAGCCCTGCCCTCACTGGGATTCTAGGCGGGGCTCCACCCTGACCACGCCCCCAGCCCCTCACAGGGGGAATTCTAGGCGGGGCTCCATGTTGACCACGCCCCAGCCCCTCACTGGAGATTCTAGGCGGGGCTCCACCCTGACCACGCCCCCAGCCCCTCTTTGGGGATTCTGGGCGGGGCTCTATCCTCACCACGCCCCCAGCCCACCATGTCACATCACTTGTGTTGGAGTAGATTCTGCATCTCTTAGAGGGTGGAGGTAGGGGTGAGTGGTGTGAGGTAGCCCACAGTATGGCTGAATCACAGGCCTATTTTTGACAGCTGCAGCCAGGGAGGCACTGGGTAGAAGGGGGAGTATGGATCTGTCTGGGGCTTTGATTCTAAGTTCCCCAAGTGGTTGTGGATCTGGTTTCTGGCACCGTGCTCATGTCCGGATCATAGGACAACTTGTGCGAGTCGGTTCTGTCCTCTCACCGTGTGGGTCCTGGGATGGGACTCACACCACCAGCTTGTCAGCAAGTGCCACAAACCCCTGGGCCATCCGGCCAGCCCGTGTTTTGTATTTGCTATATAACCCAGACTCCCTGCCTCTGTGACCCCATAGTTATCCACTCAATAGCCATCTCCTTCTGCCTTTGCTCTCTGCTCTGTCCCTTTGGGTTCACAGCCACGTTTCTGCCTTGCATGAGGATGTTAGTGGCCACAGGGCCTTCGGGCCTGGAAGATTTGTGTCTGGGCTGCTCAGGGTCAACCCTGCTGGAAATGGGAACGAGCAAAGGCTAGAGGCACGCAAGCATTCGGGACCAGAGTCTGCGTGCTCACCCGCTAGACTATAGACTTTATTGTGGGAGAGACCTGGGTCTCCTCCTTTCTAATAGGGACAGCTAGAGAGCCCATGGGGAGCAGGTTACTGGGTCCCCCCCGAAAGAGCTGCGGAGAGACCGGGGAGCTTCAGACTGTGACGTGGGGCTGGATTCCCTGGGTGTCTGAACTCACCCCCTTCGTGGGGGTGGGGGGCGGGGCTCTCCAGCTGCCACCAGCCCCGGGTCGATCCTGTAGGAATCCTCCTCTCTCCGTCAGGTAGGCTCAGGCCTCATCTGTCCAGTGGTCTGAGCAGAGAGCAGAAGTCTCAGGAGCAGGCTGGTTGGGACTGTGTGACTAAATGTCCCGCTCTAAGCAGAGCCATCCCGGCCCCCCTCTGGCTGTCTGGGATGAACCTGTCACGTTAGAGAGATGATTCTTTTCTCCGGTTCCCACGTCCTTGACACCCCCCCCCCCATCCCCTTGAAGTCAAGGACAACCTTGAACTTCTGATCCTCCTGCCTCCACGCCCCCAGTGCAGCAAGGACAGGACTGCACCAGCACAGGCTGTTTTTGTGGGGACAGGAATGGACCCCGGAGCCAGAGGCAGGTAGGCAAGCACCCTGCCTTCCAGCTACAGCACCAGGCCTCTCCCATCGTGGCACCATGAGGATGGGGTGGTTAGAAAAGGGCTCGATGCCACAGAGGAGAGGGAGGATAGAGAGGGACGCGTGAGCTTGTTCAATTTGATGGAGGGAATCAAAGCATGAGGCTTTAGAGATTCCAGGAGCTGACCGAGAGGGGAAGTAGGGGGTATAGCCTTGGATGGCCTAGCACCCATGGTAAATCATGGAGCTGACCGCCGGAGGCACACGGAGGTGCCACGCACACAGCAGTTCCGGTTACAGGCGTCCATGCAATCGGAAGGCCGTGCTATGGGCGAAACCGGCCCGAGCCCAGCTACCGATGGGAAACAGACCCGGCTGGGAGGAGACAGTTACACTGGAACAACAGCGGCCTCTCCGCGAAGGCTTAGGTGCACATGCAACAGGCCGGGGCCCTGCGCCGATGGCCGGAGCCCCCGGCCGCAGCCCCCAGGGCTGCGCTGGCCCAGGCTGGGAAGCTGGAAGCGCGGGATCTGGGCCGGGGTGAGGTCGGCATGGCAAGCGGCGGTGGAGGGGCTGGAGGCAGGGATCCTGTGTCAGGGTGGCTGGTGGCCTGGTTCCTCCTGCTGTCCCCGCCCCCTCAACCTCTTCATTTCTCTAAAGTTCCGTCTCTCCCCGTCCATGTCTGCCTTTCTCCCCTCTGACTCCTAGTGAAATATTAAATCTTCAGTGTAATATTAAGGGAAAACATTAAATATTAAATTTCTCCTTTTTAAAATATTAAAACACCCAGAGTTGGATTTGACTCCCCAAATTCTTAGACCATTTTCTCCCATGCTAAGGTGGCAAGGGACTCTACGGACATAGTCAGCCTTTTGACTTTGTGACAGTCGCACAGTCACCCAGATGCAAAACAGCGTTTAAAATAAAAATCAGGGCGGCGGTGGCTTACACCTTTGATCCCAGCACTCAGGAGGCAGAGGCAGGTGATTCTCTGTGAGTCTAGATCAGCCTGGACTACAGAGTGAGTTCCAGGATAGGCAGGGCAACACAGAGAAACCCTGTCTCAAAAAAACAAAACAAACAAAAAAATCAAAATACTCAACACATATAGGATTCTTCAAAACATACTGTGTATGTGAGTCTTCACTCTGCAATTGTTCCAGGGCTGTGTCAGCAAGTTTCTGTGATGTTACACTGTGTAACAAACATTCCCAAACATAGTAACATGAAGCCCCTTGTTATTTCAGGTGAGTGTGTGGAAAATCTCACCTAGGCTGTCTACTGTGTTTCTCTTCTGTCTTTTTTTTTTTTTTTTTTTTTTCCCAGACAGGGTTTCTCTGTGTAGCTTTAAAGCCTGACCTAGCCTTAAACTCACAGAGAACCTCCTGCTTCTGTCTCCTGAGTGCTGAGATTAAAAGCCTGCGCCACCACCACCTGGTATGTGGGGACAAGTGCCATGGTGTGTGTCTGGAGGTCAGAGGGCAACTTGCAGTCATTTTCTCCCTCTGGAGGTTCTGGGGACCAAGCTGAGATCACAGGGCTTGTAGGCAAGGGCCTTTCCTGGCCCCTCCCTCTCACTGGCTCTGTTTTTGTGCAGTTGAGGAGTCTTGTTCATAGATGTGGGCAGGGCCATCAGGTGGGGCGGGACTTCGAAGTGTGGGCAGGACTAATAGGTATGGACCACCTCTCCATGCCTTAGCCTTGCTGCCCCCCCCCAGGAGGTAGCCTCCCGCTTCCCTGTCTCCAGGCAACAGGTGCTAGGCCAGCCTCCCCCCCCCCCCATCTATGTCAGGAGCCATTGCCCTGAGGAGTTAGTAGAGAACTCCACACACCCCTAACAATAATTAGAACTGTTTTACTGGCAGAGCCTATCCCACACCCAAATTATCTGTTAATAGAGAGCTATCTGTTAGGGGAACCCACCTCACATTCCAAACTATCTAGAGAACTAGGTGTGTCAACTTGTGAACTCCTGGCCGGGAATCGAGGAATCGTGACCTGACCGATTGTAACCTTCTGGCCTATGTGACCAGCGTGGACCACGCGGTAAGAGCCCATGCCCCTGCCCCCCAAATTCCTCATCCTATATAAGCTGTAACCATGACTCTAATAAACGGAGGCTTCAACAAATCTGTTTGGCCTCCTTCTTTTCTCCCGCCCATATCTTCCAGATAGCGCCTCTCCGGGATCCTGGATCAGCCAGGCGGGTTACAACCCTAGACCGAGTGACCCGCCAGGCGGTTTACACGACCCGCCAGGCGGTTTACACATCCAGGGCCCCCGCTTACAGGCCCTCCGGCAGCAGGAGACTCTCTGAGTTCCTCTGCCAGCTAGACTGTTTCCGGCATGAAGTCTACCATACTTCTGTGGTGTAGGGCAGTCAGGACACAGGTACTTGCAGGATGAGGTCTGTAACGGAAAGTAGCCTGGAAACTCGTGGGGGACACCCCACTTTGTGCAGATCGGCCTCTGAGGGGCAGCCCAGTCAGCTCTCAGGTGAAGTGACTGATCGCATGTCAGTTTTTGAGTGCTAACTCCAGGGCCAGCACACAGGGCTGTCTGTGGCCAGGAAGGGCTGCTGGTCCACATTCTCTCAAGACTACAGCTCGGCAGGGGTGGGGGGAGTGGGCTTCCTCTCCCCAGTGCCATGTGGAGCACAGGTGGCTGTTTTGAGGGGTGTCAGGGACAAGACTTGCTGACTTTAGGGAAGCTTAGGGGAGGGCCAGCAGCACTGATGTAATTTCCTTCACGGCTTCCAGAGGCACTAAGCAGGGCTGGCTGCCTTGTTTTTACCACTGAGAAGTGGGACCATGGCTGACTCTGGCCTCTGCTGCCTGGGCTCCCCAAACTTAAGAATGGCTGATTGTCTCTGGGGACTGTGACGTGGGCTCCAGCTCGGGTGATGAAAAGGGACTAGGAGGGCTGAGGGGCTAATTTATGGTTGCCTTATGCCAGCTGCAGGGCAGTCTGCTGGCCTGCCTGAGGCCAGCCCTGCCCTGGTCCTTTCCAGGGCCCTGAGCTCGCTGCCAGCCACTGAGCTCAGCAGCTGCTCCTCCATCTCCCCATGAGCCTCCTGTGTCAGGTCCTCTGTCGCCCTGGGCGGGGAAGGATCAGAAGAGGCTGTGAGATGAGGCTGGCCTGGCGGAGGTGACCTCAGACACCCAGGCTTCTCCAGTCCCTTAGCTGGTCTTGGGTTGTGCTGTGTTCTGCCCTGTACAGGGTCCTCCGCCCGGCCCCTGGCTTCTCAGAAGACCAAAGTGACAAAGCGGAAGGGGTAGGAGACGTGGATGCTCAAGTCAGCAATTTTATTAAAAAACAAAACAAAATAGAAAAACAGAAACCAAAACACCAAATGGAAGTTCACAGAGAAGGGAGGGCCCCAGGGTGAGGCTGCCCCCACCTGCTAAGCATCCTGCTGCTGCACGAATGGGTTGGGGATGGCCTCCATGCCGTCCTGTGGGCAGATAAGCACCACCGAGGTGCCGCGGCACACCACAAGCCCCAGCTGCCGTGTGTCCTCCGTCAGCTTGTACTGGTCATCGGGGTCTGGGGGGGGGGTGACATGCAAGAGGAACTGAAGGGGTGTCCTTTCACCTACTACGCCACAACCAGGACCTCAGAGGGGCCATCCCGTCTCACACAGCTCTCTTTAGGGACAGACAGTACCTGGGCGCTTGGCTCTCAGAGCTCACTGTGGACATGGACACCTGGAATTCTACAAGAACCCTAAAGGGTAGATGATCACCCCATGAACACCAAGGGGTGCTCTGCAGAGGACGCAAATACCCGGGAGGGTATGAACAGGAGGTGGAGACCGCAGGTAGAAAGTGTCATGGGTGCTGGGGAGGGGGCACTCTGCGAGCACTGCAGCCATTGTTCTGGAGAAAGTGGAGATCTTATGGGCCCTGGAGCCACTGACACAGGCTAACAGTCCAGAGGACGGCTGATGGGAATGAGCTGAAGTCTCAAGCCTGGGGCCATCATGGCAGGCTTGTGACCTCTCTGGTGGTCAGGGAGGGACTGAAAACCTAGGTCACCACCTGCTGCAATGTGATCCCACAGGTGTGGGGTAGGAGCAGGGCTTGGTGGCATCCCTGCAGCAACCACAGCAACTCACCTCGCATGTACTCGATGGTTCCGTCCAGCACCAGGTTGAGCAGTGGGTCAAACCCTTTCAGGATCCCGCTGGCTTGAGACGTATGGGGAGGAGAGAGATGGGGAAGGATGCTGTCACTGTCCTCCACTGCAGACCCAGGCATAGGGACACTTCAAAGGCAGCTGCCACTACAGAACCCTGTGTGGTGGCCTGGTGACTGTGACTCCAACCCTTTTCAGTGAGTTCATGGTGGGTCAAGTGTCAGTATTTATTCATTTCATTTTTTTTGAGGGGGGGGGTCTCATTTGCGCAGGGTAGCCTAAAAACAGCCTGAACTCCCTTTACTCCCTAGCGTTGGAATAGTAGGGCTTGCACAACCACACCTGGTGCCACGGCAACTATGGCAGTGCTCTCTCTACCTGCTCAGCTACAGCCTCCGACCCAGTTGATTTTCAGTAAGACGGGGCCTTGCTACACAGCTCAGACTGGCCTGGAACTTTCAATGCCCCTGCTACTGGAAACCTCTTGGGTCCCTGCTACCTCCAGGCTCTTGGAGGGACTCCATCCTCTTTCTACAAGGATCACCAATGATGTTCTGGGTGCTACCCCACCTGGCTCTTTCCCTGAGACAGTTTCCCAACCCGCAATTGGGGCAGACTGGTACCTCTCAATGTTACAGGATGGCCCAAGCTTAGTCCTTGTTAAGAGTTAAAATGTCTGCCCTGTGTGGCTTCCCTTGCTTGCCAACACCCTGATTCTGTCTTAGGGGCCTGCTGTACCTACTCACCTTCCCGGCCACCCTGGAACTTCACTCGGATGGTCTTGTCAATGTACTTAGACAAGTCCAAGATGCTTTCTTTCTTCTTTTTCTCTTTGTCCTGCTGGAGAGTGGCGGGGTTCAAGAGTGAGGCGCAGTCTTCCCACATCTCTGTTGCCTGGACCTGGCACCCAGGGCTTCCTTTCCACCACCCCACAGCTTCCATAATCCCGTATGCATCCTCATTTCCACGTCCCATTTCCCCTACCTGAATTCCACATCCCTGAGTCTGCATCTTTATCTCTATCCCCAAGTCCTCCCACGTCTGCATCCACATATCGCCCAGCCTGTTATCCCCACCATGTCCCTCGTCAGCATCCCCACGACGCTCGGTCTGTTATTCCCATGTCGCCCGTAATCCCCATCCCTCCGCGTCCTTGTCGCCCTCTCATCGGTCCTCCTGAGTTCCCGGCTCTCGCTTCCACAATCCCTCGTGCACGGATCCCTGCTATCCCCCGCGATCCAGCTACGCTCACCGCCATCTTTGCCGCCGCGCGCCGCTCTGCACAGGCGCCGCGCCACCCCTTACCGCGAGGGGACAGTCCGCGCACGCGCAGGTTCGGCGCCTGCGCGTCGCGCGGCCCCGAAGGCGTTGCCGGGAAACCTTCCGCCTAGAGCTGCGGTGGAACCGGTGGACATGGCGGCGGCGCGGCTGGCCGCGGCCCTGCTGCTGCTCGCGGCCCAGGTGAGCGCTGCGGCGGGTCGGCTCGGCCGCGCCACTTGCGACCGTGACCTTGCTGTCGTCCCCTCGTTCTCGCCACCGCACACTTCCGGCCGGGCTCAGCCCGCCCTGCGCCCCGGGGCCCCAACCGCCACCGCCGCCCCCTGCCAACCTCAGTTTCCCCTTCTGTAGAATGGGGCGAGTCCCCGCGCTTCTCCTCCGGTGCTTGCAGCCCTGCGCCCCGGCTTCTGCTCCGTGACCTTGGGCGGGGGTGTCCCCATCTCTGGGTCAGTGCAAGACGTGGGGGACCTGAGGTTGTGCGCTGGATGCGCCCCGGCCTGGTACCCAGGCAGGAGCCTGGCTTTTGGTGTGCTTTCTTTCTGAGATGCGGTGGCATGCTGGCCTTGCACTCACTGTAGCCTGAAACTCAGTATCCCGAGCGCCAGGATGACAGCTCTGTGTCACACCCCTGGCTTGTTAGATTCCTTCGTTTGTCGCTGTGGCATCAGCCTCCAGTCCCTGTGGATCTTGGAGGGCTGCAGCCTCAGGCACACGAGGCAGCTGCTGGGTTCTACTGGGGACAGCCTGCAGGGCAGCCTGTGCTACTGTCCTAAGTGCACATTATACTATATGTTCCTCTTCTCTAGTGGACTCTGGGGTTGTTTCTTTAAGTTCTTTTTTCTTTCCTTTTTTTTTTTTTTTGTTTTGTTTTTTGAGATTACAAAATTTTATGACAAGTCTCCCCTTATAGCCCAGGCTAGCTTTGGGCTTGTAACTGCCTCAGCCTCCCCAGCTCTGGCATGCCTGGCATGCCCTTCCATGATTGGCTAAGAAGTTAAAGCATTCCCCAGGCCTGTGGTTCCTAGCTGCTCCACCATGGGGCCCACATCTCCCTTTGGCCAGTTCTATCCCCACATCCAGCTCTTGGCTGGACATGAGCTTTGGAAAGTGTGTCAGGGCTTGCTGTGTCCTGCCAGTGGTCCAGGGACTCTGTGCCATGTTTTCCTGGTGTCAGGGACCAGCCCAGACATAAATCATTTCTTGTACCAGAGTGGAGGCGTGGAAATAAATGAAGACACAATTCCAATTCACACAGTATCGGGAGGGAGTTTCAGAGATAATTCAGATCCTGAAATCACCTGCGTTTATTTTCCAAACAGCTTTTATATCAAGGTAAACTGAGCAGGAAGCTTAACAAAAAACTTCATTGGCAATTGTTTTCTAGGTTGGGGGGGGGTGACTTAGGTCACCTCTTTGTCTGTGTGTGCCTCCTGAAAACACCTCTTTCCCAGGCAAGGAGCAGAAGGACATTAGCATACCCTGGCCTATTGCTCAGGCCGCTCAGGTTTACTGTAAAGAGCCTGGCAGCCACCCGTGTGGAAGGGCAGTTGTGCCTCAGAGCGCCAGACACTGTGTGGGCCTACAACTGGCCTGCCTCTGGAAATAGCCCTCTTTGGGCAGGTGATGCCCACTGCGGCTTTTCTACTTTTTCCTGTCTTGTCTTTGACTTCATGATTGGACCTGTCTTGGCCAGTCTTGCTTTCTTTCTGATCTGTTCTCCCCGATGGAGGGCTTTTCAGGCGCAGTGACACTGGGAGCTTCTGAAGGGTGAATAGTTTGCCAGGGGTGGGCAAGGAAGGGCGCTGTGGGCAGCAGGTGCTGGCCAGGCTGTGAGAAATAGCATTTTCCCTGGGGATGAGCCTGAGTTGTCACCTGGGGAGTGCTTCCCCCCAGGGGAGCTGTTTAGACAAAAGGGTGAGGCCAGCTTTCCTCTCAAGGTTGGAGACAGTGGAGCAGAAGAGCCTGGGGCCTGGGACAGTGAACCTGTGTGCCTGCGGACTTTACCTGGGCAGGCCATGGGTGTCACCTGGATTTTATCCTGCTCAAAAGCAGCTGTCCCTGCCATTCCCACATCTGGTGGGGAACAGGCAGAGGTGGCATTCTTGGCTGGGTCACAACAGCTTGCTCCCGATGCTAGTTGTGAAGCTGGTTCTGAGCAGGAGGTGGCTTGGTGGCAGGCTTGGACCCCTGCTGTTTTGTGACTCTGACTCAAAGACCAGATGTCCCCAGTTATACCCTCTCTCCATTACCAGGAGAGGAGTGTGCAGACAGACTACATGGCACTGTGGCAGGCTCTGTTGTCCCTGAGCCCCACTCCTGGCTCCCCATCAGGCCTCTGGTGTCCCGAGGCCCCCTAATGTTCTACTCCTCGTTGTCTTGGTTGCCCACCGCTCTGAGGTGGGCTCATGGTACCCAGATGTCTCTAAGTAAACTTGCTGTCGGGGCTTCTGCACTCAGGTGTCACTGGGACACAGAGCCTTAGGAACTGGTTCTTAGAAGAGCCACCGTGTTGTTCCTGTGCTGGTGGAGTAGAAAGGTTGCCCTGTGCGCTGTGACCATGAATGCGCCTTTGTGGTCATAAATGGCCGCTGTGAGGAGAGGCAGTTCTCTCGATCACCGGTTTTCACAAAAGCCACTTTTCACAGACAGCCCCGTCCTGAGCCCACAGAGCAGGGCTCTGCTGGCCCCTCTCACAGTGCCCTGCTGCGGGGACGGGGAGGAACCGTGGCTGCCACACAGGAATGGACTTACTGTGTGCCGATGCAGCTTTCTGAGCACAGATGGCAGGAGGAGTCTGGACTCTGCTGCTCTCTGCCCCTTCCCTCTCCTGAGCTGGACACACCCAGCAGCCTGGAGAGGCAGAGATGATATTGTGGGGACCACGGGTGGGCAGTTGATGCCAAGGACACAGCTCTCTTGAGGTGACAACACTGGACCCCACGGTGCTGGCTTGGAAACAAGGCCCACAGCTGCTTGCCCTCTGTCTAGGGCCTCCAGGAGCCGGGGCTGGGGCAGCCTGGGCCTCCCCAATCTGCTCCCTAGAGGTCAGGGCCTCTTGCAGGGTGTAGGCTGAGTTAAAAGGGGGCAGGCCAGGCCAAGTCTGTGTGAGAGGCCCAGGCATCCTAGTGAGGACCCTGCCAGTCCTGCTGCAAACTGCTGTCCATCCATGCCTTCAGGCCAGCGTGGCTCCTCGTCTGCTTCCACGGCAGGTCCTCTGGCGACATCCAGTCTCTCCCTGAGGAGTCTGCCACCAGGAGGAGTGAGCTCTGAGAGCCCAGATGCTGAGTGACTTGTGGGGAGATAGAAACCAAATCTCTGTGCCCCAGATATATCACCCACACGACAGAAATGACTCCACCCAGGTTGAGTGTAATGAAGCAGTGGACTCGTGGGGAGCCCTTAGGACTGTGGGGGTGCTCCTCGCTGAGAAGCTGACTCTTGACAGGCTTGGCGGCACTGGGCTGGCTGTCTACCCCCAGCAAGTGCTGTGTGTGGCCTTGGCAGCGCCTCTGTGAGCTTACGCTCCCTGAATTTAGGAACGTTACGGCGGAGTTCCAGCCTCAGACACCTCAAGACCCTCCACTCTTTCCTCTTCTGTGACACGCCCTGAGCCCTAGGAGCTAAATGTGGTGTTTTCTCCAGTGAAGGCTGACCATTGGTCCACTGTGCCACAGCCATGGTCAGCTCTCCTCAGGAGCCTGGCTGGTTTCCCTCTGTGGCTTACCAGACCTGCAGCCGCCATGACCCTTAGATGGAAGCGCAGATGTGTAGAAGGCATCCTGACGGGCACTCCGCAGACATTCCCCAGAACTGCAGTGTGTGTCCTGACGGGCACTCCGCAGACATTCCCCAGAACCGCAGTGTGTGTCCTGACGGGCACTCTGCAGACATTCCCCAGAACCGCAGTGTGCACAGAGCCCTGACTACATCCCATCTCTGGCACCGCAAAGCCAGGTGTGTGCTTGTTGTCCCAGCACTCGGGAGGTCAGATCAGAAGTTAGGGCAATCCTCAGCTACAAAGAATCTGATGTCAGCCCGGGTGCCATGACACCCTGCCTACAATAGCTGCTGCGGACTGTGATCTCCCAACACAAGTAGGCAGTGTCCCGCCAACCTGAAGTTGACACCTGTGAGAGTCCTGTCATTGCTGTGCCAGCCTGGCCCCCATGGCATGTTGTAGTGTGGCACACAGGGCCCGTCTTCCCCTCAGCCAGCCCCCAGGGAGTGGGCTGCCACCCCATCCCTGACTGATGTCTCTGTCTTCTGCAGCCGGTTTGTAGCATCGCTGGCATCAAGGACCCACTGTGGCATGAGAGCGGCCACAGTGGTGATAACACTTTATTGTGCTTTTTAGATCAGACTCTGAAAGGTTAGCATTATGTGATGAAATTCCTTTTTTAAATTTTTTTATGATTCATTTATTTTATGTGCATTGGTGTGAAGGTGTCAGATCCCCTGGAACTGGATTTTCATACAGTTGTGAGCTGCCATGTGGGTGCTGAGAATCGAACCTGGGTCTGCCGGAAGAGCAGTCAGTGCTCTTAACCACTGAGCCATTTCTCAGCCCCCTGAAACTCCTTTTTTTTTTTTTTTTAGACATTCCTGTTGTGTTTGCATGCACATGCTGTGACTCATGGAGTCTCTTCTCCCCTACTCTGTGGGTCCCAGGGCCGGAGCTCACACTCTCTCCCAGCTGGGCTTGGGTGGCTAGAAGGATATCAACAGGAAACACTGGCCAGGTCCAAGCTCAGGACTGGTGACCCCTGAGGAGGGAAAGGCTGGGTGTGGCAGCATGGATGGGAACAGCCTGTGCAGCCGTCCACCCCAGTCGTTCCCATGAGCCTCTTCCTCTTCATTCCTGGCGCTGCAGCTGTGAGACTGCCGGGCCAGCCTGGACCCACTCAGGCTCCGTGGCGGGACTCCCTGTGTAGACCAGGCTGACCGCTACCTCAAGTGGTGGGCCTAAGGGCATGTTCCACCATGCCTAGCCCCGCATGCTCTGTTATGGGTGGACCTGGGGTGTGGTCACTCATCTTTTCCTAGCCCCTGTCCCTCCACTGTCTGCTTCTTCCCACAAGTTTGCGTCTTTGGAGCCTGGGAAGCACTCATTAGCCCAGGTTCCCCCCTTCTCCCACTCCTGCCTTACTCAGGGCATTGGCCTCCTTCTGGACAGACAGCTGACTGCGGCCACCTTTGATCCCATGCCATGTGCTACTCTTACGGGTTGCATGCATCCTAAACTCCAGGTGTGGTTTTGAGGGCATACCCAGCTCAAAACCATGCCTGGGGGTCTAGGGTACACAAGCAGCCATTGCTACTCTTCTGGGATTCCCCCGTCTCTACTGCAGCCCAGAGAGATGCCTGCTTCCTTGGGGCCCTGTGCATCCCCAATAGCAAGCCTAGGAACAGGTGGAGGTGATCCTTATAGGTGCTGATCACTGGAAGCAGGGGAAGTAGACGGGAGCAGGAGAAGGCTGCAGGGCGCCTGTGTGTGAGCAGAGGTTTCCTGTCCCCCAGCTGCTTCTCAAGAATCACTCAGAGGCAGTTACATTTAGTTACAATTAGTTACAAATGCCTGGCTGAACAGCTCAAGTTTATTGCTAACTACCTCTTGTTATTAACCTAAGTTTTCCATGTGTCTCCTGCTTTTACCAATGCTCCAATGCATCTGTTCCTCTGGTGACTTGAGTTTGATTGCTCCACCTAGCCTTATCCTGCCTTGCCCTTTTATTATTAACCAACGGGAGCAATACGTATTTCCAGTGCACAGAAAGACCACCCCACGGCACTGAAGTGCTGGGGCCGCACGGCCGGCCCCGGAATTGGCCACCTCCCTGTGGCTCCCTACTTCAGAGGTCCCTTCCGTAGAACCATTCTGTGACATGCTGCACCTGGGGACATGGCCAGCATTAGAAGGACAGAAGGGAGGGAGCTCACCCTTCATTGAGACAGGGTGCCTATAGCCCAGGCTGGCTTCCAGCTCATGGCTATCCTCCTGCCTCGGCCCCCTGAGTGCAGGATAACAGGCCTGTGCCCCAGCATGCCTTGCTCAGGAAGGTGCCCAGTCCTTGTCTGCCCTCCTCACCGGTGTCCTCACCAAGACTAGGGCATGGACACCCCTTTCTGAGGTATGCTTGCCTCTGCCCTGGGGGTCCTGACCCTGCCTTGTCATTTCAGGTGGCCTGTGAGTTTGGCCTGCTGCGCGTGGTCTCCCGGAACGGTGGCATTCGGGGCAAGGACTATTGCATCCTCTACAACCCGCAGTGGGCCCACCTGCCACGCGACCTCAGCAAAGTGGTGAGTGGTACATGTGCCTTTGACCTGCAATCTGCCTCCTGCCACTCACCTGGACCTCCCCAGCCTGGGTTCTCATGCTGCCTGAGAGCTGTGGGGAGCCTGGTCAGGCAGGGCCCCCATGTCTACTTGTGCCCCAATGCTAGTTCCAGGGAGATGCCTGTCCTTCAAGTGGGCCCCTTTGCCCCATCACATCTACACTTAATGGTGTGTGCATGAACTTCTGTGTACTTTGTGCGTGTGTGTGAGTGGCCCCAGCCTCTAGGCCCAAAGTCATGCTGTCGGTCAGCGTGCCTCTTCCCATGGTGTTCCCGCATGCCCACCGTGGTCAGCGTGCCTCTTCCCATGGTGTTCCTGCAGGCCTTTTCAGCCTTGAGTGATGCTCATGCCATTGTGACCAGCACTGAGGCCAGGACACTTGCTAGGCCTTTGGAGGCTATGCATTGTGTGCGGTGAGGGCTTTGTCAGGCCCAGGTCCCTAGCTTTGCATGCTGTGTGGACGCGTCCCTCACAGGGTACTCAAGAAGCCTGTAGGGATAATGAGTGTGTGTGTTCCCCCCTGTTTTCTGTGGGACTGGGGGTCCTGATGTCATCCCCTGCTGCAGTCTCTTTTGAAGCTTCGAGACTTAAGCTCAACCCAGCTGTGCTCCTACCTTGACCTTCCTGTGGAAGACTTCACCAACCAGATTGCGCTGGTGGCCCGGGGCAACTGTACCTTCTACGAGAAAGTGCGGCTGGCTCAGGGCAGTGGGGCACATGCGCTGCTGATTGTCAGCAAGGAGAAGCTGGTAGGGTGCCCCATCCCCGTCACCTGTGGGGTGGTGGTACAGTGTCCGGGAGCCTAGCACTGAGTCCCAGAGGCCTCGCTTATGAGTTGTGATCTGGTCAGTAGCTAATGGGTTGGGGACCCTTAGAGTGGCCACCGTGCTGGGCCAGTTCAGAGGAGCCTCCAGACCCTGCCCTCCTTTCGGACCCATGAGTCCCAGGGCTTGATGCCTGGCACTGCCAACCTGAACTCTGGGCCTTCCTGGGCTCCTGCACACACGCCCTGGTGCAGAGCTGGGCACAAGGGATTCTGGGAAGAGGATTGGCATTGTCCTGCCAGAAGGCCATATGATCCTGTGTCTCTCGTCCGCTGCAGGTCCCTCCAGGAGGCAACAAGACACAATATGAGGAGATAAGCATCCCCGTGGCCCTGCTTAGTCACAGGGACCTGCGAGACATCTTCAGGGTAGGTACCAGGGCATGGCAGGTGAGTGGGGCTTGGAGTCTGCGCCCTGGGTCCTGGGAGTAGGTGCTGTCGGTTCAGGTTCAGGGTCTTGGTTCTAAGTATTGGTTCAAGATGGGGTCCTGAGTGAAGCTGGGCATAGTGCCCTCCACGCCCTGAGCTGAGCCCACTCTCCTCTTGGGGACAGCGCTTCGGCCGAGCAGTGATGGTGGCACTGTATGCGCCGGGTGAGCCAGCAATGGACTACAACATGGTTATCATCTTCGTCATGGCCGTGGGCACCGTCGCCCTTGGTGGCTACTGGGCCGGCAGCCGCGACGTGAAGAAGTGAGTGCTAACTACAGGCCCTGTGGGTGGGGCCGAGCCGCCGGGATCGGATCCTGGGTGACCCCAAGGTTTTCTAAGAAGGTACATGAAGCATAAGCGAGACGATGGGCCAGAAAAGCAGGAGGACGAGGCGGTGGACGTGACGCCCGTCATGATCTGCGTGTTTGTCGTCATGTGCTGCGTCATGCTGGTGCTGCTCTACTACTTCTACGACCACCTGGGTGTGCTGCCCGCCCTCCGCCAGAGCCCCGCCCACCCCCTTACCGCCAGAGCCTCTCCCCCATAGCTGCTCTCCTGACCTCTTCCCCTTCCTGCCCCACCCTGCCCTGTCCCACAGTCTATGTGATCATCGGCATCTTTTGCTTGGCCTCCTCCACCGGTCTCTACAGCTGCTTGGCACCCTGTGTGCGCAAGCTGCCCTTCTGCACCTGCAGGTGAGCATTCCCATCCCTCTCCTGCTGGCACTTCAGAGAGACCGCAGATGCCCCCTAAGAGCTCACCATGCGGTGCACTGTGCCTCTTCCTGTCCAGCTGAGCCATGGCTTGGGGCCCAGGGAGTGAGGTGACTGCGAGGGGAAGATGGGAGGGGTGGTGAGAACACCGCACCCCCAAGGGTCTCCCAGCCCTGGGGTCCCAGGGGACTGACTGCTGCTCAGAGCCACGTGGGCCACATGAGGGCCCCGGGCACTGCAGGCCAGTAGTAACAGGATGGGGACCCTTTGGGGGCTGCTATCCGGAAACCAGAGGGGCCTGGCCGATGAGAAGGAAACCCAGCCATAGTCAGGGGTCTCTGCTCCAGATAGGAGAGGCTGGCAGGCAAAAGCCAGGAGCCATGGCTCAGGGCGGTGTGGAAAGGAGGAACACTGACGGGTGGTCCCCTCCAGGGTCCCCGACAACAACCTGCCGTACTTCCACAAGCGCCCCCAGGCCCGCATGCTGCTGCTGGCACTCTTCTGTGTCACTGTCACCGTAGTGTGGGGTATCTTCCGCAATGAGGACCAGTAAGTGCTACCGTGTTCTAGGCCCTGCTGTCCTTGGGTGCCCCCGCTGCCCCGCCTGGCCCACTGCTACCCCTCTGGAGGGCTGCACACCACAGCTGCCACCTCCCCGTTTCCCATTTCATTCAAGTCTGGCCCAGAGCCCATACCCTGATTGGAATCTAGATAAGGGTGCTGGCCATCCTCCGTTCAGCTCCTCGGCAAGGAAGGGGACATGCTGGACAAGAGCCACTGTTTGTCACCCACTGTCTTGGTGTGGGCTTAGGCAGCACCTGATACCTGGGTGCCACTTGCCATCTGCCCCCATGGTGATGGGAGGCCCCATTTTCTCCTGTACTGAATTCCCACGGGGTTCTTATGCATGTACACTCCCCTTTAAGGCAGAGGCCTGGCGCCTTGGCCCAGAGGACAGCCTGCC
The DNA here is from genome assembly GCF_014885135.2 of Alexandromys fortis. Lineage (NCBI taxonomy): Eukaryota > Metazoa > Chordata > Mammalia > Rodentia > Cricetidae > Alexandromys > Alexandromys fortis. The sequence goes on along the minus strand of NW_026068096.1, from coordinate 918,977 downwards.
TGTCCCCACCTGGCTCCTAGTCATCACTGGCCCCAATCTGACTCAGCCCAGGCCTCTCCCCGGGCATCCGGGCACCCTGGCCTCCATGCAGCTCGGAGCTCTAGCAGACATCACTAGGGAAGGAGCGGGTACTCCAAGTCATGTGCGTGAGAGACGGGGGCTCTGACCTCGCCTGTCCCTGCTGTCCGCACGCGTCCCCACGGTGGCTGCAGTGGTGTGGGGAACGGTAGAGCTGTGTCGCTGTAGCAGCAGCTCCTGCTGTCCTCTGACTGCACAGCCCGACCCGTGTAGCCCTGACTCCTGAATTCTACTCTGTCTGGAAAAGTTGAAATGGTACGGGAACCATCCCTCTGCCTCGCACTCACCTGGAGCCCACACCACATCTGTTTGGGACCAGTGCATGGACCTTGCTTCTGGCCCTGCTACCGCTTGGTGACACTGCCACTTCTGGGGTCTGCGGCCCACTGTGGGCAGGGTGGGTGCAGCTCGTGGTTTGATGTCAGGCCTGCGGTGGCCACCTGGTATAGGATGAGGCGGGCAGAGCTCCGAGTTGTTGACTGCTTTTTTCCCAGGTGGGCCTGGGTCCTGCAGGACATCCTGGGCATCGCCTTCTGCCTGTACATGCTGAAGACCATCCGCCTGCCCACCTTCAAGGTGAGGCTGCCAGGGAGCATGGCGGGCAGTCCCAGGTGGGGAGGTCTGAGGATTGGGTGCGGAGGCATGGGTCCAGGGTGCTGGGCTCTGAGCACAGGAGCCCCCCCCCCCCCGTTGGTCACTGGTCCTGGCACAGGTCATGGGTGCAGCCCCTGGCTTTTGCAGGCCTGCACACTGCTGCTGCTGGTGCTCTTCATCTACGATGTCTTTTTTGTCTTCATCACCCCCTTTCTGACCAAGGTAGGTCCCCTCTGCCCTCTCAGCTGCCCACCCCACCCCCACCCTGACTGACAGGCCTGTCTTGTGCAGAGTGGGAACAGCATCATGGTGGAGGTGGCCACTGGGCCCTCGAACTCATCCACTCACGAGAAGGTACGCTGCTCCCCCATGTGGGCCATAGACTAAGAAAGAGCCCAGCAGGGGTGGTGGCCATTGGCCCCCAGCATAAGCCCTGCTTTCTCCCCAGCTGCCCATGGTGCTGAAGGTGCCCAGGCTGAACACCTCACCACTGTCCCTGTGTGACCGACCCTTCTCCCTCCTGGGCTTTGGAGACATCTTGGTGCCAGGTGTGGACTGAGCGCATGGGGTGGGGCTAGCAGGTGGGCTGTGGGGCGTGGTGCCCATGGCTGGAGTTCAGGAAGGGTTTGGGAGCAAGATGGCCTCCTGGGTGATGCATGGCTGTGTGGCCACGCCTGCCAAGCGCTCCCCCCACACACCATGGCAGGACCCTCCAGGTCCTTATTAACCCTGTGGCCATCCTGTCACACTGGGCTCCCATGGCCGTGCCATAGCTTTGGTGACTCTGCACCCCCAGGGCTGCTGGTGGCTTACTGTCACAGGTTCGACATCCAGGTGCAGTCTTCCAGGATCTACTTCGTGGCCTGTACCATTGGTAGGTGACGGTGCTGCTGTCCTGACCTTCTTTGCCTTTTGTCTCTCACCACAGGCCCCCCAGTCCCATGTGCCTCTGCTCCCATGCTGGTTTTAAATGCCACTCAGTAGGGCTGGGCATGAGTAGTCGGGTGCCTGGCATGTGCTTGACCCAGGTTCCCCGGGCTAGTGGTAGCACCTTTCCACACAGGCTCCTACGGCCTCCTGTCTTCCTCCCCAACCTGCACAGCCCTGTGGCTCTCTCTGTGCTTCATGTTGCTCAGCTGGCCTGAAGTTTGCAATCCTCCTGCCTCTGCTACCACAGTTCATGCTTGCCTGAACCCTGTCCTTGGTCCCCTCCATCGTTCACAGTGGCTCCTGCCATTGTCTGATACTGTGTTCCTGCAGCCTATGGCCTGGGTCTCCTGGTGACATTCGTGGCGCTTGTCCTCATGCAGCGTGGCCAGCCTGCACTGCTCTACCTGGTCCCCTGCACATTGATGACCAGCTGCACCGTGGCACTGTGGCGCCGGGAGCTGGGTGCCTTCTGGACAGGCAGCGGCTTTGCGGTGAATACCGGTTTGCTATGACTGCGGTGATAACCCCTAAGGCCACCAGGTCAAGTTGAGTTCAACCTCCTGTGCTCCCACTGAGCCCCTGGCCCGGGGCCCTTGCTTCTGGAAGGTCACACTTTGGGCTTGTGGTTCCCTGTGGGGACCCACTGAGTATGACCTGAGGCTGAGAACATACTGCTGCCTTGCCAAAGCCCTCCCCCCATGGCCCTGTTCCAACCAGAGAGCGTGGGAGGGGTACAGTGCAGGACTGTAAGGGAATGAGAGGTGCCCCTGCCTCAGACAGTGGATGACGTGTGGCTCCCCAAAAGGAGCCTTGCTTCTTGGATGCATCTTCCTGTGGGCCCTGTGTCCCAGGACTTCCTTGGTGTCACTGAGGCAGCTGCTGGGGTGGGCAGGGATCTGCCCAGGGCCAGCTTTATGCTCAGGCCATAGGAGTGAGTGAGCTTGCTCTTGGGCTCTGGAGGAGCATCAGGGAGGCAAGAGGTGCAGAAGGAGAGCAGGGATCCCACACGGCCATTCCCAGGACTGGGCTCCTGCAGCCTGTGTGCTGGGTGGTACTGGGTGGTGCGTGCTCTAAGCATCCTGTATTTGTGTTGGGTTCCACCCCATTGGGGTCCCAGCATCACAGCTTCCTCCTCTCTACAGAAGGATGTACCTCAGACCTCATGGGCTCCAGCACCTCCCACGGACTCAGATGCCCCCCTCTCCCAGCAGCCTGCAAGTGAAGACCTAGCCAAGAGTCCCCTGCCCACTGAGGAGGCAGGAGTTGCAGACTCTGCTGGGGATCACCATAGCCCCATGGCTAGCACTTCTAGCCCCACAAATGGGGACCAGGTCCAGCCCAGCTCTGTGGTGCAGCCAGGGACTTCGGCCTAGGAAGAGGAGGTGCACGAGCTGGGCCCTTGCAGCCTTCCATGCCATACAGATGCAGGCCACCAGGGACGTGCAGGGAACAGACAGCTGCCACCCTCCTGGGCGGCAGACCTGCACTGTGCCCTCCCTAACATGGTGCTCAGCCCTCTGAGGCCTCACGCTTGTCTTCCTACCACAGCTGCGCCCGGCGCCCAGCTCTGCTTCGCACCAGGCTGTGAGCTTTGCCTGCCCCCCTCTCCATGCAAGGCTGCACCTCTGGTGCTTCGCCAGCACTCGCCCTGCGGCCGGCCGGCTGCCCCTTCCACAGGGCAGGGCTCTGTGAGGCAGGAGCGACATCCTTGTCACGCAGGTTCCTGTGTAGGGAGCAGCATGAGGCCTAGATGTAGACACCCCAAGGGCCTGGGTCAGCACGAGAAGTCCACACGCCATCGGGAGGTCCGTGCCGAGATGGAGTTGAGAATGCTGCTTGTCGCTCCAAGCAGTAAATGGCTCCTGCCCCAGGTTCTGCAGTTTGTGGTGTAGTGGGGCCCGGCCAGGCCCAGATGGTCCACATCCCCAGCAAATAGCCCCAGCTCAGGCCTGCAAGCAAGTCTTCCATGCCATGGCCCCTGCCTCGACAGTGGCTTCTGGACCAGGCATTTGACCTCTACCTCACCAGCCAGGCTCTGGACCCCACCACGGTCTGCCTGCAGGGAGCGACCGCACATGCTGCATGTCGCGATGGAGCCTGGGACCTGTGTCCACTCACTTGCATGGAAAGGGTGACAAGCAGCAGCACCTGGGCAGTCCTCCTGGAGCTTTGGGGAGGGACAGAGGGAGGGAGGGACGGGAAGAGGGAGGGAGGAGGACTCTCCCAAGGCACCCCTGTCCTACCAGAGTGCACAGAGACATGAACGTGGGGTCCCAGCCACCTGCTTCTGCCACTTGGACTACGCCTTAACTTAAGCCATTTTGTACTGGGTTTCCAAACAGTTCTTCCGTCTCTTGAGTTGGTTAGAGGGGCTTTGGGCAGTACCATCTGAGGGCCCTGACTTTAGGTTGTCAGGGGATTAAACAGCTTTTCATACTCACCTTGGCCTCCTATTCTGTGAGGTCTAACCTGGACACTTGAGTGCCATGCTTTAGATTCCCGAGTAGCATTGGGTCCTGACAGGCGTGGGATGGCCAGAACCCATGGTCCAACTCTCCTCACTCCTGACATAGGCGTGGGATGGCCAGAACCCAAGGGTCCAACTCTCCTCACTCCTTGTGCCCATGATGCCCTGGTTCCCTTTGCAAGAAGGGCGTGCCTTAGCTGTGTGGGAACCAGATGTGTATGGTCCCCAACCTCCTAGTGAGCTGCCCTGCCCAGCTGCACAGAGGCAGCAGAGGCAGGAGCATCAGGAGTTCAGGGCCAGCCTCGTCTGTCTGTCAGGTTCCAGGCCACCCAGGGTATTAAAGTTAGAGCTTGTCTTAAAAAAGAAAAAAATACACAGAAAGAAGGACACAGTCCCAGAGGCTGGAGTTAGGAGTCCTCCCAGCTCTTCCTGGGGGTCTGGGTGGGTCGCCAACACGCATGTGGCTCAGCATAGCCTGAAAACAGTTCTGGAGGAACCCGCACACAGACATGCACACACAATTTAAATATTTTATTCATTCATTTATGTACTTTTTTTCATTTATTTTTGTGGGGGTTTTTTTTGGGGGGGAGGGCTTCTTTGTGTAACAGCCATGGCTGTTCTGGAACTTACTTTGTAGATCAGGCTGGCCTTGAACTCACTTGGGATCTGCCTTCAGAGTGCTGGGATTAAAGACCGATGTCACAATGGCCATAATTAAAATCTTTTTTTAAGATTTATTTATTTATTATGTATACAACATTCTGCCTCCATGTATGTCTGCACACCAGAGGAGGGCGCCAGACCTCATTACAGATGGTTGTGAGCCACCATATGGTTGCTGGGAATTGAACTCAGGACCTCTAGAAGAGCAGCCAGTACTCTTAACCACTGAGCCATCTCCCCAGCCCCCATAATTAAAATCTTTAAAAAAAAGAAGCCCAAGTTGAAGTTTTGGGGCTTGGGACATGAGGCTCATGGCGGTGGGAGCTAGGTTGTGCCGCACCACGTAGAGTTCTCTCACATTGCCAGTGCTGGAGGAATAGGTGTGTTGGCACACACCTGCCATGCCCACGCTCAGGAGGGGCAGGAGCTGCCGCTCCTCCCATTCACCCGGGCTACATAAGACTGCTTCAGAAACCAAACAAAGTAGGTTTAGGTTCTTTGGGCCCCTCCACTTGAAGGTCAGACTTAGGCATGGTGGCAAGCATCTTTGCAGCATTTGGATTTAAGCTAACCTTCCGTCCATGTTGAGGATGAAGTGAGTGCCCTTTCGCTCAGGTCTCAGCCTCCTTCCTGCAGGCAATGTACCTGCAGAAAGCAGCCCCTGAGGTGCAGGCTGAAGCCAGAGGCGGTGATCTGAGTCCGCAGCGGGGCTAACAACAGCATCTAGCAGGTGCCTGGAAATGCTCTTGGTGCTCAGAGACAAGTTGGGGCATTGAGGTGGGCTGCGAGCCTCTGGGCAGACGACTGAGGACGTGGAGGAGGGAGGAGGAGGCAGAAAAGGGAGCCGACTGCAGGGCTGAGAAACTAGTTCCATATCTGTGAGTATTAGGTACAAAGAACAAAATAGTGACCGAGAAGGAATGTCCTCACTGAGACAGACCACACATGGTGACCTCCATTCTTCCTCACCAGCCAGATGCATAAAACTACCATCCATACCTACATTCACCCACCCGCCACCACCTACTGACCCATCTCCTCCCACCTGCCCACCGTCCGTCATCCACCTGCTAATGTGTGCGTGCAAGCATCCGTCAGTGCTTCCGTGCACTATCCCATGGAGCATCTGCAGCACAGACACTGTGCTAGGGTTGCAGATGTATCGTGGGTGAGTCCTAGACCCATTTCTGTCCCAAACAGCTCAGCCTAGTGAAGCAGACGAGGGCCCCGGGCTGCTCCAGACTTCAGCTCCACATTGGAGATGTCACTAGCTCTGAACTGAGGGACTGGAGTGTTAGGGCAGGCTGTCTGGAGGAGGTGACCATTGGAGTGAGGTCCCTGAAGTGTAAGTGACCTGGGAGGGGAGTCTGAATGCCAGGTGCCCAGTTAGAAAGATGGGTGTCAGCAGCCTTAAGGTCAGCGGGAGGCAGGGTACTTGTTTCCCCCTGACAGGGTCTAGTGAGCTGTAAGAAGTCAAGGTTCTAGAATGAGGAGTGTAGCCACAGGGTAACGCACCCAATCCCTGAGAAGTGAGCGGACACCTCCCTGCAGACGGGAGGCCCCTTGGGGTGGTGAGGTTTGGAGCCCAGCTTGGGTCACACCTGCCCTGCCTGGAAAGAGCAGCACCATGGGTGGGTCATTGGGAGCCCTGCCCAGTACACACCACACCTCATCAATCCGCTGGACCTTTCTATAGGGTGAGGCCAGAGCCAGGGGGCACAAGTTGAGCAGGGTGTTGGGAGGTCAGGGGAAGCTTCGAGGATGCCCCTGCTCCAGCCCTGGTTTGCAGCCACTCCTCCCAAATAAACCACAAGAGAAGGCACAGACGTGCTGTCACAATCACTTGAGAAATGGTCCCAGGCAGGGGAGATGCCCAGTAGTCAAGGCACTCGTGCTGTATAAGCACAAAGACCACATAAATGCTGTGCACATGGCTGTACTTCCAGCCTGGGAGCGAATCCCAGTGCGAACAGGTCAGAGACACGAGTGAGGGTTAAGAGCACTTGCTGCTCTTGCAGAGGGCCTGAGTCCAGTGCCCAGCTTCCCCGGTAATGCGATGCCTCTGGCCACCATGGGAACTGACACAGAATCACAGAAAAACCTGGGCATGGTGGACATGGGAATCAGAGGCAGGCAGATATCTCTGTGAGTTCAAGGCCAGCCTGGTCTACAGGTGAGTTCCAGGACAGCCAGGGCTACATAATGAGATCCTATCTCAAGCAAGCAAGCAAGCAAACGAAAAACCAATTTAGAGTGCTGCTTTGGCAGAGAGCTGACTGCCTGCAGGAAAGGGTAGGTTCTAGCTTCAGTCAGTGTCTGTCCTATGCCTGTCACAAGGCAGCAGGGTCAGGAGTCCAAGGTCATTCTTGGCTATAAAGTGAGTTTGAAGACCACTGGGGCTGTGTGAGATCCTTTCAGAAGAGAAGAAGAAAGGGAAGAAGGGACAAATTCACACAAACCAGGAATCACAAGTATACACTCAGTCCCCAGAGGCTCAGGCCCATTTCCTCTGTCTTACCCTGCCCAGGAGCCTCAGCTGCCTACAGAGCCGCCCTCACGTGCAGGCCCCCCCCCCCCCGCAGTTGATCAGGGACCCTCCCTTGTGGTCCGACTCCCTCTTGATCCCAGGTACCCTTCCTGCAGGTGTGGGCAGGGCCCATCTCCAGTCGCTGACCGCAGGAGAGGGGGCTTGAGGGTGTGTGGCCATTTGGGAGGGTGGTGCCCTGCTCGGGTGACTCCCACCTGTGGTAAGCCCCACCCTCCCTGCCGGCCCAGCTCAGCCCTGGCTCCCAGGTGTCTGGGTGTCTCCTGCAGCTTCAGCTCTCCTAGGCTGGAAGGCTGGAACTTGGTGAGCTGGGATCCCCTCAGGGCTCAGATTTCCCTTGGGAAGATGGAATATGCAGTTTGAAAAGCTCTGGGGGGTGAGGGTGCACCGTCTGGTCTGGGGGGATGCATTGTAAAGGGCGGAAAGTCTGGGGGTGCCCTGTGAAGACTCCCCTGGTGTGCAGGCAAATCAAGCTTGGGAACTGCCCTTGGGCAGAGTGGGAAGAGCCGGGGCTAAGCAAAGGTGTCTCAATTAGGGTGCATTGCTAAGGCTGGGTAGAGGGCCGGGGACCTCACCCTTCCTCTCCCACTCCAGCTTCCCAGGCTCTTTCTTCATGACAGAACTGAGAAGTGCTGGGTGTTCAAAGTCCTCCTGGTGGGCAGGGAGCGTGCAGGGCAGTGGTGGCGCTGTCTTAAATCCCAGCACTCGGGAGGCAGAGGCAGGCGGATCTCTGTGAGTTCGAGACCAGCCTAGTCTACAAGAGTGAGTTTTGGGACAGCCAGGGCAACAGAGTGAGGTCCTATGTCGAGAGAGGGAGGTGGCAGTGGCGGCGGTGGTGTGTGTGTGTGTGTGTGTGTGTGTGTGTGTGCAAGGACACGGCAGTCATAGGTGTGACATTGAAGGGGTCCTATGTGCCCCAAGTAGGGTCTTTCATGTTTTGTTTATTGTGTGACAGGGGGGTGATGGCTGTTTGGGGATCAGTGGTTCACAGTGGATCTGGTCAGGAATCACTTGTGGGGGCCTGACGAAGGCTATGCTCCAGGGTCTCTGATGGTTTGGGGTCTCTCATTCCCTTCCCCCATCACCCGTGTTACACTGAGGCTCCGAGACCCTGCCTGGGTAGATCTGTGCTTCAGGGCTAACCCAGCCCAAGCAGACTCCAAGGAAGGACGGCTGAGGGGACAAGTGCTGGCCACCTCCTTGCTGGTCTCCAAGTGCCACACGCCACCCCAGACTGGCACCTGCCATGCCCATGCCATGTCATGTGGCCCAGACTGACTGAGGGTGTGCACTGGAGGCTCCGTGCGGCTCCATGAGTGTTCCTGTGTGTGGCTGTGTGACCGCTTCCGTGGTCAAGTGAGATCTGTGTGGTGTTTCTCATGTGTTCACGGGGACTGACTGCACCAGTGGCCATAGATCGCAGGGCACAGCCGTGTGGGGCTTCGGTGGCTGAGTGTCATGACTGCCGAGGCCTGTGAGGGCCATTCATTCCTGGTTACCCACAGGACACACGTCACAGGTGTGGTGTGATCCATGGAGGATACAAGTTTGTGTCTCCAGCTAGAAGTGTGGGAGTCTGCCCAGGGGATTATGTGGGCATTGTGGCAGGGCTCAGAGCCGCCAGGTTCCATCCATGCCTGCCTCACCTGTGGCTCTCAGGAGCTAGAGCAGGAGGACTCTGATGGCCCCTCGCTGTGATTCTGGGACCAGGTGGGCTATTGTGAATGTGTGAGCCTCCTGAACTCAGTGTGGAGAGTGGAGGGAACAGAAAGAGAGAGAGAGAAAGAGAGAGAGAGAGAGAGAGAGAGAGAGAGACAGAGAGAGAGACAGAGAGAGAGACAGAGAGACAGAGAGAGAGACAGAGAGAGAGACAGAGAGAGAGACAGAGAGACAGAGAGAGAGAGAGAAAGAGAGAAAGAGAGAGACAGAGAGACCCTGGGACAGACAGACACAGAGACAGACAGAAATAGAGTCAGTAGAGACAGAGAGGTACGGAGAGAGAGATAGGGACAGAGACAGAAAGAACTGATGTGAAGTGACAGTCTATCTCACTAATGTCCCGACAGTGAGCCCCTGCTGCGTTTAGGTCTGTGTGAACACCTTCCCTGAGAGCCCTGGGCGGCTGAGTCTCCAGCTTTGACACCGCCCTGTTTCTCAGCTTCCTGTGCCTCCCACACCATCAGAGGCTTCTCTTTCTTCCCAGCACATTACAGTCCTGAAAGAGCTCCAGAGGTCGCATCAATGGTCTTTTTCCCAAACATCTCTTCCCTTGCGAGGCTAACAAAAACGCTGGAGACAAAAAGAGAGATAGAAAAAGAACAAGCTTATTGCGTTTCTTTTATGCTTGCTGAGTGATTTACTTTGTGATTGGGGCCAGGACGGGGGTGGAGCTGGGAAAGAGCAGGGCAGGATAAGAGCGCACTGCCTGACCTGTCAGCCCGACTCCTCAAGGAGCCAAGGCAAGCAGAATGGGGGTTCAAGGCCCGCATGGACAAGAGCAAGAGTCTGCCTCAAGGTAAAAAGTTAAAACAGGGCTGGAAGTGTGCTCAGAGCCCCCACTTAAAATCCCAGTGTGGTCAGGATGGAGCACAGTGTAATAAACATGCAGTACAGATAATAAAACAAGAAACAGATAAGATCAGAAAAGCAAAGTGGCCAGTGGGTTCTTACCCCTACCTCAGGCCGAAATGTGTGGCCTTTCCTCCACGAATCTCCAGACTGAGTCTATCTCTGAGACCTGTCTCCTCCTGTCTTATGTTCCTCTCTAGTGCTGGGATTAAAGGTGTACATCACTGCCCAGCCTCTACAGCTGACTAGTGTGGCTGCTTTGCACTCTGATCTTCAGGCAAGCTTTATTTATTAAAACACAATATTCCACTAAAGAGCCCCGCCTAGAATCCCCAGTGAAGGGCTGGGGGCGTGGTCAGAGTCGAGCCCTTCCTAAAATCCCCTAGTGAGGGCTGGAAGCAAGGTCATGGTGGAGCCCCGCCTAGAATCCCCAGTGAGGGGCTGGGAGCGTGGTCAGGGTGCAGCCCCGCCTAGAATCCCCAGTGAGGGGCTGGGAGCGTGGTCAGGGTGCAGCCCCGCCTAGAATCCCCAGTGAGGGGCTGGGAGCACACTTTAGGAAACCTCCCTGCTGCCACGCCCACAGACTGCAGCATAGGGTACTGCCCCTCCCTCCTGCTGGATCTGCTGTCTTAATGACTGAGCAGTGCCTTCCATCCCGCCCAGGCCTAGCCTGCGGCTCCTTGTTTGTCGCTTGCTCTACTCTGTCTACGCAGAGCTGACACTGCCAAGTATCAGGGTGGCATTGAGGACAAGCTGGCTGGAAACTGAGACTCCCCTGGCATGCCCAGGAGTCTGGAAACACTCACAGCCCTGTCCACAGCCCTCCCACTTTGCACATTCTGGGAACCCCAGATTCATTCCTGACCCCTACTCACCGGTTCAGGTAGGTGAAGAAAAGGCCGGTCGGATGATGTCCCGGCTTGGCTTAGAGAGTCAGACTGGCCCGGCTTTGAGACCCTGGGTAGGCTAGCAGTGAATACTGGTCCTTTCTGCACCTGGCTGGAATGTCAGCCTCCTCTCCTGTTTAGTTCTTCTTGAGAAAGGGTCTCATATGTGAGATCAGGTTGGCCTCCTTGTAGCTGAGAATGATTCCTTTATCCTCTGCCTCCAGTATAGGGAAGACATGTACCCCATGCCTTGTGGGGTGCTGGGAATGGAACCCTGGCTTCCTGTGTGCAAGATGAGCACTGAATGCACCGAGCCCCAGGGTCTTACACAGCCCTAGCAGGCCTCAAACTCACAATCCTCCTGCCTCAGTCTCTGAGCCCCTTCTGCTTCCCAGAAGGTGTCCACTGCAGGCTCAGACACCAATCTGACCCCTTGTGACTGTGCTCTGGTTAGCTATTGTGGGAATCTTAGAGGAATCGTCTGGAAGCTTTTTGTGGCCATTCTTGGTCTGTGGGAGATTTCTCCAACTGCTGATGTGCGGGCCAGTGTGTCTGGGGTGTTCCACACCTCCCTGAGCTGCTGACCAGGGCTTCCCTCTTCACTACTTTTTTTCCCCGAGACAGGGGTTCTCTGGTTTACTCTGTGTATCAGTCCTAGCTGTCCTGGAACTAGCTCTGTAGACTAGGCTGGTTTTGAACTCCCAGAGATCCGCCTGCCTCTGCCTCCCGAGTGCTGGGATTAAAGGCGTGCGCCACCACCGCCCGCCTCTCGTTTCTCTTAATCAGCTATCTCACTGCCCACTCCATCTTTCATTTCCCACCCCACACGTAATCTTCGAAAAGCAGCAAGAGTAAAAACCCATTCTAGAGCACATCTTTGTAGCCCGAGACTCTTGCAGCACTGACTATCTCGCAACCTTCTCTGAAGCTAAAAAACACCAGCGTAGCAGAGGCGACCTGTCCCCATGCATCCAGAGGGGTGAAAGTGGTGATCTGGCCACCGGCAGGGTGCTGTTTGCTGCCCTCGGCTCTGCCAATATATTTATTTATTTTATTTGTACACGTGTGCCTGTAAGCATGCCACGGTGCACCTGTGCAGGTCAGGGGGCAGCTCTGGGTACTTGGCTCTCCCCTGGGGGTGGACTTCAGGCTTCAGGCTTGGCCACAAGTGCCCTTACCCGCTGAGCTGTCTCATTGGCCCCAAATGTGTGCCACTATGTCCAGTAAATATATATAACATAAAACTGTTTTACAAGGTGAGGCGGCACACATCTTTAATCCCGGTGGCATTCAGGAAGCAGAGGCAGGCAGATCTCTGGGTTCCGGGACAGCCAGGGCTACCCAGAGAAAACCTGTCTCAACAACAACAAAAGCCACGCTAAGCCAGATGCGCTGGCATAGACCTGTGATCCTTATGGTCAGGAGGCTGAGGCAGGAGAATCTCAAATTCCAGGCCCCTGACCTAGAGTCTGTCAAAAACAAAATACAAAGCAAAACAAAAACCAATCAACAACCAAAAGCACTCTGCCAGGAACCAGACTCTCCCACTCCACTTCCCATGGGGCAGGGACACTCCCTCTCAGAGCCTCAGGAAGTCCCCAGATCCCATCCATCGAAGCAGGTAGGGGACTCACACCTCTTGACTTAAAACCCCTTCCTCCAATGCCGGATCACCCTCCTGCCTCGCTCTAAGAACCTCATGGTGAAAGTAGATCCCTAATGACCCAGGGTGGTTCCCACCTAAGTTACCAACCCAGAACTATGGGCAGAGATGTTTTTCCCCACATGAGTGATATAGTCACAGACTCTGGGGACTGGGGCACAGCCAGTGCGGACACCTTCAGAGGCCACAGCCCCCGAAACCCCTAAAAATGCCATTCAAGGGCCCACATGGGCAGGGTTTGCCGGGAGCTTCTGGCTTCTCCTATCATCTCTGGTTCAAGCAGAGGTGAGGCTAGCTGGATTTTTGCTCCCTCTGTGCCAAGTCTCGCGGCTTCTGGGAGGCCATTTCCATGCCCTCTGAAAGGCCCTGGCCGGATTTGGCCAGAGCAGTCACACGCTGTTTTGTCTGTTGGAGCCTCACAGAAAATGTGAGGCCTGGAGCAGCTCTGGTGTGAGCCGTGCCTGCTCGCTGCTCTGGGCCTTCTGTAGCCATCGATACCCACTCCTGGCACCGCATGGGTGGAAACAAGCCAGGCGTGCCCCACAGTGGGGTGACTGTTGGCTGCACGGTCCTGGGCCTCATGTCACCTTCTGCCGCTCCGTCTCTTCAGAGGGCAGTCCCTGGTGCCTGCGAGTCTGCACCTTGTCCCTTTTTTTTTTCTTTTTAAAAATCGTTTAGCATTTTTGAGATGAGAGTCTCATGTAACCAAAGCTACCTCTAAACTTACTTTGTGGCTGAGGCCGTCCTAGAACTCCCAATCCTCCTGCCTCTGTCTCCCAAGTGCTGGGATTGAGTATGTGTGCCGCCACAGCTGGCTTTTACATTTTTATTTTGTTTTGATTCTATGTTTTTTTTCCGTGTGTGTTTGTGTGGGAGTGTGCCACTGAGGCCGTGTGTTTATCCGTGTGTGTGTGGGGGGGGGGAGTGTGCCACTGAGGCCGTGTGTCTATCCGTGTGTGTGTGTGTGTGTGTGTGTGTGTGTGGTAGTGTGCCACTGAGGCCATGTGTTTATCCGTGTGTGTGGGGGAGCATGCCTCTGAGGCCGTGTGTTTATCCATGGGGGGGGGGGCGTGCCACATGAGGCCGTGTGTTTATCCGTGTGTGTGGTGTGTGTGTGTGTGCCACTGAGGCCGTGTGTTTATCCGTGTGTGTGTGTGTGTGTGTGTGTGTGTGTGTGTGCCACTGAGGCCGTGTGGTCAAAGGAAAATGTACAGCAGTGGCCCCTGCCGTGTGGGTTCCAGGATGGAATGCGCCAGACTTGACGGCAAGTCCCTCGCCCACCAAGCCACTCTACCAGCTGTACTCGTTTGTAATCTTATATTTTGCCAGGCAATGATAGCGCAGCCTTTAATCCTGGCACTCGGGAGGCAGGGGCAGGTGGATCTGAGAGTTCAAGGCCAGCCTGGTCTAGAGAGTGAGTTCCAGCACAGCCAGGGCTACACAGAGAAACCCTGTCTTGAAAAACAAAACAAACAAACAAAAAAATTAAGTTTTATTTATTTATTCCCCTCATTCTTAGTGACAATGCCTCACTTGGTGGCCCATGCTTGGAACTAGCCTGGAACTCGCTCAAGGATGACTTTGAATTTCTTGTTGACAATCCCCTTCATCCAAGTACAGGGGTTACAGACACGTGTCACCATGGCTGGGTAGTTTTGTTTGAAAGGGGTGTCTCATGTTAGCCTTGATCTTGCTATGTAGCCCAGGCTAGCCTTGAATTTACAGCAATCCCCCTGCCTCAGCTTCCTGAGTGATGGGATGACAGATGTGCGTCACGTCACCTGTCTTTGTGGAGCTTGGTAGCCTGGTCTCCCTGGCCCAGGTTTCCCAAGGTTCACAGTTTGATCTACCCCTTTCTGGGCCATGTGTTTTGCAGCCAGGGTGGCCCCGCGGTAACTACCACGAAGACAGAGCAGTGCTCAATGGCAGCAAGTCCTCTGTGAGCGGGGCCACTGTTGGCAGGACTGTGTGGAGGCCGTAGGGACGGGACAGGTGAGCACAGCATGTGTGTGTGTCCGTGTGTGTGTGTGTGTGCATGCATGTGTGACTGTGTTGGTGTATGCGTGCTTGCAAGCATGTGTGCTTATGTGTATGTATGTGGGTGCATGTGTACATGTGTGTTTGTGCGTGTGCAGGTGTGTGCACGAACATGTGTGACTGTGTTGGTGTATCCATGTGTATGTGTGCTTGCAAGCATGCATGCCTATGTTTGTGTATATATGTGCATGCATGTGTACATGTGTGTGCATGTGCAAGTGTGTGTGTGTGCAGGTGCATGCATGAATGCATGGGTGTTAGGATCATTGACGCTTTCTCCAGTAATCCAAGGTTGCAGCATCGCTGCTCAGGGCTTCTCTGTAGCTTTTGTTCCTCTCCACTTTATCCAGAGATTCAGAGAGATAGTGTTTTCTCCTCCATAAGCAGTGTGGCTTAAATGTGAAGATGTAAGTATTGCCACAGCCAGGCTGCTGCCCTGTGCCTTCTGCCAGGCATCAGAGACAGGGTCCCTTAAGGATGGGCTTCAGCCTGGAGATGGCAGGATCAGAAGGGGTGCTCCTGTCTTTCCAGCGCTCTGGAGGTAGAATCAGGACAATCAAGACCCCAATGGGAGCCTGCACTTGCTGTGGGACAAGGGTCTTGTACCCTGTAAAGGTTTGTCAGTTGTACTGGTTTAATAAAATGATGATTGGCCAGTAGCCAGGCAGGAAGTATAGGTGGGGTGACCAGAATAGGAGAATTCTGGCAAGAGGAAAGGTTCAGTCTACAGTTATCACCCAGACACAGAGGAAGCAAGATGAGAATGCCTCACTGATAGCCAAGCCACATGGGTAACACAGACGTGACTAATGTGTTAATGTAGGATGTAAGAGTTAATTAATAAGAAGCCTGAGCTAAAAGGTCAATCAGCTTATGATTAATGTAGACCTCTGTGTGTTTCTATGACTGAACAGCTGCAGGACCAGGTGGGACAGAGACTTCTGTCAACATGCGTTAGATGAGACCCTGTCTTGAAATGAAGTGATTAATTTTCTTCTTTTCTTTTGTGGTGGAATCTCCCAGTAGAACCCTTGCTAGCCTGGAGCTCACAGAGGTCCGCCTCTGTGTGCCTCTACCTCTGAGTGCTGGGGTTAAAGGTGTGCGCCACCACACCCAACAAATGCAATAAAAATTTGTGCTGAGGGGAGGGGATTGTGAGTTTGAGGCCAGCATGAACTACATGAAAGAGAGGCACTCAGAAAGAGAAGATAGAGCCGGGCGATGGTGGCACACGCCTTTAATCCCAGCACTCGGGAGGCAGAGGCAGGCGGATTTCTGTGAGTTCGAGACCAGCCTGGTCTACAGAGGTAGTTCCAGGACAGGCTCCAAAAGCCACAGAGAAACCCTGTCTCGAAAAAAAAACAAAAAACAAAAACAAAAACAAAAACAACAACAACAAAAAAAGAAAAGAAAGAGAAGATAGGACAGTTCCTCGAGTGGGTGTGCATTTTTCCAGAAGACTGGGGGACACCAAGTGTGGCTCCTCTGAGAGAGATGCCATTTGTTTCTTTACCGTGAGTGTCAGGGCTCAGAGGACAAGAGTTGGCGCTCTCCCTCCACCACGTGGGTCTCGGGATGAAACTTGACAGCCCTTTTATGTCTTGAAGAAAGGAGTATTCATTGTGTTTATTTGTTTTATTAAGTTTGTTGTTTTGACCAGGTGGTGGTGGTGCACGCCTTTAATCCCAGCACTCGGGAGGCAGAGGCAAGTGGATCTCTGCGAGTTCGAGACCAACCTGGTCTACAGAGCTAGTTCCAGGACAGGCTCCAAAGCCACAGAGAAACCCTGTCTCAAAAAAAAAAAGAATCCCAGCAGAACTCTGTGGGTTCGAGACCAGCCTGGTCTACAAGAACTAGTTCCAGGACAGGGTCCAAAACCACAGAGAAACCCTGTCTCGAAAAACCAAAATAAATAAATATAAATAAATAAATAAAAAATAAATAAATAAAGGGGGGGAGTATGTTCTTTTGATGACAAGAAACAGATTTCATTCTGTATCCCAGACACACAACCATCCTCTGGCTGCTGCCTGTGGAGTGTTGAAATCACAGGCGTGTGCTATAATACAATTTCTACAGGATTTTTTTTCTTTCTTTATTTTCCTTTTATTTTTTCTTTTGAGACGGGTTTCTCTGTGTAGCGTTGGTTGTCCTGGAACTCTCTTTGTAGACCAGGTTGGCCTTGAACGCACAGAGATCCTCTTGCCTCGGCCTCCAAACGCTGGGATGAAACCAGCTAGAGTAATTTTTGACCAAAAAAAAAAAGTCCCCACAGCCTCATGAGAGTCTGATACAGGTGCGGATGCACTGCAGGACAAAGTTCACCTACAGAGCTGTGTCTGCTGCATGTGACAGCCACAGTCACCTGGACAGTAAGTGAGACGTTAACCAACATTTAGTCTGTTTTAATGTTTGTGTGCACAAGTGCAGTTTCCACAGAGGCCAGAAGGGGGCATCGGACCCTCCGGAACCGGAGTTACAGACACTTGTGAGCTTCCCTGTGCATGCTGAGAACTGAACTCCCTTCCTTTGAGAGCACAGCCATCTGATATCTCTTGCACCCCCAAACAATTGGCACGTTTTTCTGGGTGTGTCCTCCATCTCTCCTCCCTGGCCTCATTGGGCTACAGTGGCTAGGATGGGCCTGTCCTGTCCCTGGCCTCCCAATAGGTGCAAACCAAGGGTGGCTCCATCCATTTTTTTTGCAGGCATCTAGCTGGAGCCCTGAGTTTGCCGAGCCATGGAGCCCACTGCACCCGACTTACAACTTGTGTCGGAGATGACGAAGCACGTTCCTGTCCCTGCTCGGTACTCTGGCTGCTGTAGGACGGCTGTCACCACAGTCGTGGCCATCACTATGGTTGTCCTCTCCCTAGGAGTTCTTTTGGGTAAGTGACAGGAGGAAGGCTGGGTCCTTGGAGTAGGGGACGCTCCAAAGGACAATCCTAAGTGTCCTGAGCATCCAGCCAGAGCCAGCAGCCGGCAAGGACAGACTCCGAAGTCCAAGAATGTGCTGGGTAGCACGCCTAGCACTTGGGAGGCCAAGGCAGGCGGGTCTCTGTGAGTTCAAGGTCAGCGTGGTCTACAAGTCTACAAGAGCTAGTTCCAGGACAGGCTCCAAAACCACAGAGAAACCCTGTCTCGAAAAAACAAAAAAACAAAAAAACAAACAAAACAAAACAAAAAAAAAGAATGTGCTGGGTGAGTGAGGAGTGGCAGTGGGCGATGTTTTCCCACCTAGAAGGAATCCAGAAGTGGTCAGAATTGGGGGCAAATGGAGTAGGAATGGCCGTGTGTAAGCGGGGACAGCTGCTTGGGGTGGCAGAACTAGAGAGGCAGCGATGGAAGGATCCTGAATCCTGGTCAGTCAGGGCAACAAAGGTATGGTTTAGGGGTCGAGCTCCCACCTGGAGACTTCCAGTGAGGGGCTGGGGGCGTGGTCAGGATGCAGTCCCTGCCTAGGGCATGGCTCAGCCACAGTCTGTTAAAATGGTTATTCTGTGTGAGTGTGATGATGAACACAAGTTGGGATACCGTCTTGTGTGGCAAAAGAATAAACTAATTGCTCTCCAATTGTATATAGTATTTCCTAAACTTTTCTGGTCCTTCTGGGTTACTGCAGCCAGACATGGCTGACTTCTTCCCTCTAGTGGCTGGGCCTATCTCTCGCCTGTCCTTGTGTGTGCCCTTGTGCCTAGATGCGGGCTCCCTGACTGCAAGAATTTTGAGACTGTTGGAACCCGGGACCGTGTGTGAGGGTTTTGCCTGCATGTGTGTGTGTGCACCATGAATGTACAGTGCCTACAGAGGCCAGAAGAGAGGTCAGCCCCTGGAACTGGAGTTGCAGGAGGTTGTGAGCCTCCAGAAAGGCTGCCACACAGGCGCACCCGCACCTCCTCCAGTTGTGTTGTGCTTTACTTCTTTTTATTTGGTGTAAGTCACAGTTAGACACTTCATTTAGGACGGCTGTGACGGGAAGACAGTAATATTCAAGTCGGCACAGGGTACAAAGCAAAGTTCTGCTTCAAAAGAAGGGACAGAGATCGCTAGGTCTGTAGACTGTCTGCCTTGCAAGACACTGAGTTCCAATCTACAGCCAACACGGAAAAAGCACGCTGTACTGACAGGCTCTTGCAGTCTCGGAGCTGGGGTAGCGGGAACACACAGGAGAATCCGTGAGCCCTGTGTTCAGTAAGAGACCCCACCTCATAATAAGATGAGGACTGAGAGAACCAGTCAGCTGACTGCCTGACGTTCACACACGTGACTGTCATCAAAGAAGGCAGGCATCGGGAGTGTGGCCACGGATGAACAGGGCAGAGGTCCCGAGGGCCCCTGATTTGCTATGTGCTTCACAGTGATTGCTGTGCCACCCTAGGAAAGCGGTCGGGAGACACTGCAATGCCTCCTGTGGGACCATCAACTATCCTGTCATTGACTTTGGGGCACCTGAGGTCCCTTGGCCTTGTGCTATATCTGGGGTCCCAGGAGAGGTCTCCCAGAGTCCTTCGGGAAAGGCACACTGGTGTGGTCAGGTCTCCTGTGTGTGGAGGCTCAGCAGGTGTGGCTCACAGGGGGTCCCTCTCGCCCGCAGCCTTCCTCTCTGCGCAGGGGGTGCACGTGGAGCACACGGCGCAGCTGCATGGAATCCATTTCAGCAGCTCTCTCCAGCAGGAGACCTCGGACTACTACCGTCTCCTGACACCTGCTCTGCAGACGCTGGTGAGTGCACCCGGGACAGAGAAGGAGGCAGCTGGGTGGGTGTGCGAGAGGGGAGGTCAGTCTGTGGGATGGACAGGGAGGAAAAATGCTCAGACTCCATCTGCTAAATGCTGTGGTCATGTGTCACATGCAGTGCTTCTGTCGAGACATTTCCTGTCATAGAGTCCATGCTGTGTGGGTCTCTAACATGCTGTGTCATGTGTCAGAGCCTTGATCAGTTCATTGCTGCATGCCAGTTTAGTGTGGGAATGGACCATGTTGTGTATCTACCATCCACTCTCCACCCACCCACCCACCCATCCACCCACCCACCCACCCATCCTTCCACCCACACATCCACCCATCCATCCATCCACCCACCTATTCATCCATCCATCCACCCACCCACCCATCCTTCCACCCACCCACCCACCCATCCATCCATCCACCCATCTATCCATCCATCCACCCATCCATCCATCCACCCATCCATCCATCCACCCATCTATCCATCCATCCACCCATCCATCCATCCACCCATCTATCCATCCACCCACCCATCCATCCA
>NW_026068096.1:891706-897169 GCF_014885135.2 Alexandromys fortis | reverse complement strand
CCATCCATCCATCCATCCATCCATCCACCCACCCATCCATCCATCCACCCACCCATCCATCCATCCATCCATCCACCCACCCATCCATCCACCCATCCATCCATCCATCCATCCATCCATCCATCCACCCACCCATCCATCCATCCACCCATCCATCCATCCATCCATCCATCCACCCACCCATCCATCCACTCCGCAACCCATCTCTGTGGACGCAGATATGCAGCTGGTCCTGCCTCGCAGTGCTGCTCCCTGTGCAGCTATGGGGTGTCTATAATTGAGTCGTTGCTTTCAATCTTTGAGCTTATAACATGGAAGTGGTGTATAGTCTTATATTCTTTTCCAGGGCTGAGTAATACTCAATTGTGTGCATAGACTGCACTGTGTGGGTTTGTTAATTTATTGATGGAAGAGTGTTTCCTCATGACTACCTTCCCAGTGCTCCTCCCCACCCTGTAGGTGGCGCTGTGGCCCCGGTTCACCGTGGCTCAGCATCCCCACTCCTGGCTCTGTGGCCCCGGTTCACCATGGCTCAGCATCCCTGCTCTTGTCTGTTGCAGTTTGTGAGCAGTTTCCACGAAACAGAGTTAGAGTCCAGCTGCACAGGCTGCACCGTGCTCAGTTACAGGTGAGTCAGGACTTCTGTGAGGGCAAAGAAAGCTTTGTGGACACTATGGAGATTCTAGATAATTCTAGAACCTTCTAGAAGATCCCAGAAGATTCTGGAAAACTCTAGCAGCAAGCATGCATTCTGCTTCCAAGGCCCTGTCGTGCTTGCAGGGATGGAAATTCCAGCATCTTTGTGCATTTCCGGCTCCACTTTTTGTTCCGAGCCTTCCAACCACTGAGCCTGGACCAGGAGGAGGACATCTTGCAAAAAGGCATCCAGGCAAGGCTGCAGGGCCACGGTCTTTCCCTTGCTGCCTATGGCACCATTGTGTCAGTGGAGCTGACAGGTAAGTGGGTGGCAGCCCCTGTCTGGGAGATAAAAGTGTGCGGGGGAGGGGTGTGTGTGAGAGGTGCAGCTCAAATTGCATAATTATTGTAATTTAAAAAAAAATCTCCCCCTCTGATGGAAGGAGGGAAAACACCTGGCTTCCCACACCCTTGGAGGTAGAGGGTCAGCTGCCTTTTGTGTATTGGGCAGACTGTAAACATCTTACTTTTGTGACCCCTGCGGCTGGCAGTAAGAGCCCCTCACATCCCTGGTTTAATCATCCTTAGTTCGTAATTGTCAAAGACACACAGAAAGCTCCGGAATTAACTGGGCATGATGGCTTCACGCCTTTAATCCCAGCACTCAGGAGGCTGAGGCAGGTGGATCTCTATGAGTTTGAGGCCAGCCTGGTCTACAGAGTGAGTTCCAGGACAGCCAGAGTGCACAGAGAAACCCTGTCTCAAAAAACAAAAACAAACCAAAAAGAAGGGAGAGTCAATTAGAGACGCGTCACCTAGACCTTACTGTCCCCTGGCCTGACGTGACCACCACCTCAGTGCCATCTTCTAGAACATTCCTCAGTGACAGCGTGTTCCCCACTAGGAGGGCGGCCACCAGCCTCGTGTGGCTCTTTAGTGCCGGACCAGCCAGGCTGAGGCCAGACTTAGTGTTGGAGCTTAGGTGACTGCTGCCAGCTGCACTCACACAGCTGACCTCCGCATATAGCCCAGGCTGACTCAAAGGCACAGTCCTCCTGCCTCAGCCTGGCTCTCACTTGATTTTGTCTGTTCTGCTTCAGGAAGGTGTGACAGTCAGGTGACCGAGAGGGACTTAAAGTCAGGTAGGACTGGCCTCTGCCCGCAGCTCCGTTTCCCGTGAAGATCCCTAAAACTTCTCTCCAGTAATCCCGCGTGTGACCTCTGCGGGCCCCTGCTTCCTGGGGGCCATAACATCGCAGGCATGGGCCAGGAGGGGCCTACTTTAGCGAGGTACCAAGCATTGTCCTGCCCTGCCTCAGCGAATGCTATTGCTTTATTTCTAAAGGCAGGACCTCACTCTGTAGCCCAGGCTGACCCCAAACTCAGAGCTCTGCCTCTGCCCCCTGAGTGCTCAGGTTAAATGTGCACCCCCACGCCCAGCCAGTATTTTTTTTTAATTATTTATTTATTGTGTATACAGTGTTCTGCCTGCAAGTATGACTGCAGGACATAAAAGGGCACCAGATCTCATTACAGATGGTTGTGAGCCACCATGTGGGTGCTGGGAATTGAACTCAGGACCTTTGGAAGATCAGACAGTGCCCTTAACCTCTGAGCCATCTCTCCAGCGCCCAGTATTTGTTTTGAAGTTGTCTCAGTTACTGGTCTGTTAGGGTGACATAAGTGAAGGGAGGAGGGGTTTGCTCTGGCTACTGTTAGCACTGTCCATCACGGCAGGGAGGGCACAGTGGCAGGCAGCTGGTCACATTGAGTCCCCAGTCAGGAAACAGAGAGAGGTGGCCCTAGCCTGGCATGGTGGCATACATCTTCTATCCCAGGAGGCAGAGGCAGGCAGGTCTCTGAGTTCCGGGCCAGCCTGGTCTATGTAGCGGGTTCAGGACTAGCCTGGTCTACAAGCCTCACACAAATCGCTCAGGGCTCACACCCAGCCCTCGTGTCTAGCCCTGCCCTGTCCCCAGAGATAAGCAGAGAGCTCAGAGGTTTTCCCGCTGTGGGGGTTCCCAGTGGACACTGTGAGTTGCCACCGCCAGCTGGGTTCTTTGTCTCCAGGCCGCTGCCCCGCCAACACCTTCTCCTGTGCAAACAGTCAGTGCGTGAGCCGAGAGAACCCGGAGTGTGATGACAGAGTGGACTGCTCTGATCGGTCTGACGAGGCTCAGTGCGGTCAGTGAGTGCATCGTGCCCTGGGCCTGGGGCGCTCTGGGCCCGGCCCGCGCTGAATGGGAGGGGCAAAGGGAAGGCTGGCGATGTAGAGGGCAGGAAGCCACCCGCTAGCTAAGCACGGCTGTCCAGAGGGACCATCCTCAGACTCAAGCAGGTGTAGGCAGCCTGGAGCTCTATGGTGCCAGAAACAAGGACTGGTCCAATCTGAGCAAGGAAGGGAGAAAATGCTATGTGGTCGTCAATGAGTCTGGCAATTTCAGCCTGTGCCGGAAGACGACAGCTGCGTTCTAGTCTGCTCCCTGCCGCTGTGATAAAAGGCTCAGTCCTCCAGCATCAACAGCTATGAGTCAAGAAAGTGCCCCACGGTGCTTGGTGGTGCAGACATGGTCATCCACGCTCTCAGGAGCTGAGGGAAGAGCATCAAGGACGCTTGGGCTGGAAAGAGTCTGTTTTCAAAGAAAGACATTATGTTGGGCGGTGGTGGCGCACGCCTTTAATCCCAGCTCTCAGGAGGTAGAGGCAGGAGGATCTCTGTGAGTTCGAGGCGAGTTTCAGGACAGCCAGGGCTACAGTCAGTGGCCTTGTGTCTTGCAGACTGCGGCTGGCAGCCTGCCTGGAGGTCGGCTGGCAGGATCGTGGGTGGTGTAGAGGCAGCCCCCGGGGAGTTCCCCTGGCAGGTCAGCCTTCGCGAGAACCATGAACACTTCTGCGGGGCCACCATCATCGGGGCCAGGTGGCTGGTGTCTGCTGCCCACTGCTTCAATGAGTGAGTCCCACGGCTCAGCCCTGCCCATCTGCTTCTCCCCCTCCTCGCTCCTCCCCTCACAGCCTCCTTTTTTTCAAAGTCCACTCCTCCTTCCGTTCCCTCCCCCCCCTCTTCTGGTTTATCTATTTTTTTTAGATTTATTTATTTATTATGTATGCAACATTTTGCCTCGATGTATGCCCGCATGCCAAAGCAGAGCACCAGATCTCAGTACAAATGGTTGTGAGCCACCATGTATTTGCTGGGAATTGAACTCAGGACCTCTGGAAGAGCAGCCAGTGCTCTTAACCACTGAGCCATCTCTCCAGCCCCTTATCTATTTTTAAGCGTTT
Organism: Alexandromys fortis; assembly: GCF_014885135.2. Classification (NCBI taxonomy): domain Eukaryota; kingdom Metazoa; phylum Chordata; class Mammalia; order Rodentia; family Cricetidae; genus Alexandromys; species Alexandromys fortis. Next base: position 893,251 of record NW_026068096.1, on the reverse strand, counting down.
GGACGTTTTTGCCTGTCAGTCTGTCTGTGCACCATGTGCATTCCTGATGCTAACAGAGGCCAGAAGGGGGCGTTGGTTCCCCTAGAACTGGAGTTACAGATGGTTGTGAGCCAGTACGAGGGTGCGGAGAATTGAACAGCAGGTCTCTGCAGGAGCAACTGGTGTGCTAACCACTGAGCGGTCTCTCCAGGTCCTCTTTTCTTTTTTTGATTAATTAATTTTGAAAGACCTCAGGTGGTGGAGGCACAAACCTTTAATCCCTGCACTCGGGAGGCAGAGGCAGGTGGATCTCTGAGTTCAGGACCAGCCTGGTCTACAGAGTGAGTCCCTGGACTCTTACACAGAGAAACCCTGTCTTGAGAAAGAAAAAAAGACAAGACTCACTAGGTTTCCCTGGAGTTCATAATCCTCCTGCCTCAGCTTCCTGAGTGCTGGGGTTACAGGTATCCACCCATATCCCAGTCTGCGTTCGTTTTCATTTATTACTTATTTAATTTTGAGACAAGGTCTCACTATGTAACTATCGAGGAACTCATTCTGTAGACCAGGCTGTCCCTGAGTTCAGAGATCCGCCTGCTCTGCTCCCATGTCCTGGCATCAAGGGCGTGTGCAATCCTACTCAGCTTTTCTTTTCTTTTTTTTTTTTTTTTTTTTGTCTGTATGCGTGTGGGTGCAAGTGTCAGAGAGCGCGCGCGCGCGCGCGCGCGCGTGTGTGTGTGTGTAAGAGGACAACTTGTAGTAGCTGATTCGTTTCTTCCACCCAGTGTGGAATCGAGCTTGGGCCGACAGGCTTGGCCGTAAGCGTCTGTGCACAGGCCTCTGGCTAGTCGTTGCATCCTGATATTGGGCTGAAGACAGAGATGTCCGCAATCGCAGTCCCGCATCCTTTACTGTCTTTCCTTGCCGACTGCTCTGAGCTCCCCCCTCATTTAAGCCGCACCCCTCGAACTCCCCAGATTCCAGGACCCTGCGCAGTGGGCGGCCCAGGCGGGTAGCGTGCACCTGAGCGGCTCGGAGGCCAGCACCGTGCGCGCGCGCGTGCTCCACATCTCCAAGCATCCTGCCTACGACGCGGACACCGCGGACTTCGACGTGGCGGTGCTGGAGCTGGCTCGCCCGCTACCCTTCGGTCGCTACGTACAGCCCGCATGCCTCCCCGCCGCCACTCACGTCTTCCCGCCACGCAAGAAGTGCCTGATCTCGGGCTGGGGTTACCTGAAGGAGGACTTCCGTAAGCCCTCGTGCATCCTCCCACCCCCTACTGCCACTGTCCAGCCCTGAAGTAGGAGCTTGTGGCCCGGCAATGGCGGCTCCAGCCTCTGAGTCCATTGTGGGCCTGAGGCAGAGGGATCCGGCCAGCAAGACCTTGAGAAAGAAAACTAAAAGCATGGTGGGGCGTGGTCAGGGTGGAGCCCCGCCTAGAATCCCCAGGGAGGGGCTAGGGGCGTGGTCACGGTGGGACCCCACCTGGAATCCCCAGGGAGGGGCTGGGGGCGTGGTCAGGGTGGGACCCCACCTGGAATCCCCAGGGAGGGGCTGGGGGCG
>NW_026068096.1:793322-888922 GCF_014885135.2 Alexandromys fortis | reverse complement strand
GAAACTGTATTCTTTCAAACACTGCCTGGCCCGGCTAGGTCCAGTTTCTTATTGGCTAGCTCTTACATATTGTTCTAACCCATTTCTAATATTCTGTGTAGCCCATGAGCTGGCTTACCAGAGAGGATCTTAACCTGCGTCTGTCTGGAGTGGGAGCATCATGGCGACTCTTCCTAAGCTTCTTTCTCCCAGAATTCTCTTCTGTCTACTCCGCCTACCTAATTTTCTGTCCTATGAGGGCCGAGGCAGTTTCTTTATTAGTAAGAAATCATTCCCACATCACCCCACCTAGAATTCCCAGGAAGGAGCTGGAAGCGTGGTCAGAATAGCTATCTACCATGTGGAAGTGTGTGAGTTCAATACCTCAGGTAAGGAAAAAGAAAAAGAAATTCTGTAAAGCACACAACTGTCATCCCCGAATTTAAGAATTTAAATCAGGAAGATGAAGTCCAAGGTCACTCTGGCTAGGAAGTGAGTTCAAGGTCAGCCTGGGTTACAAGGGCATCTCATAAAGAAAACAACAAAAATTTTTTAAAAAAGCTTATAGCCAGGAGAACAAGAGTGAGTGCCCTTTACTGAGGCTGGGAGTGAGTTCTCCCTTGGGTAAGTCGGAGTTCAGGGCGTGGCAGGAGGAAGCAGATGTCACGTGAGTAGAGAGCACCAGTGGGGAGAAGTGATGAGGAGCCCAATCCTCGGGTGGATGCTGCCGTCTGGGTGAGGAGCTGGGAAGCTTGGGAAAGCCAACAGGAAGTGGTCTCCAATCTCCGGACTCAGAGAGCCTGCTGGGGTCCCGAGTTCTCAGCCTGCTCTTCTCTGTCACCATCTGGGTAGTGGTGAAGCCAGAGGTCCTTCAGAAAGCCACGGTGGAGTTGCTGGACCAGACCCTGTGTGCCAGTCTGTACGGCCCCTCGCTCACCGACAGGATGGTGTGTGCGGGCTACCTGGACGGGAAGGTGGATTCGTGTCAGGTGGGCTGCCAGGCCTTCTGTTACCCTCTGTCCCCTCGCTCGCAGGAACCATCACGGTCATCCTGAACTACACCAGGAGTTTGAGGCCAGCCTGAGCTACTTGAGGCTCTGTCTCAAAAAGAAAAACAAATATGCAATCCCCTGCCTGAACTCTTGTGGCTGACTGTGTATTATGAAAATGGAAGTCACTGTATGTTTTTTTAAATATTTATTTATTATGTATACAATATTTTGTGTACAAGCAAGCCTGCAGACCAGAACAGGGCACCAGACCTCATTACAGACGGTTGTGAGTCACCATGTGGTTGTTAGGAATTGAACTCAGGACCTTTTGAAGAGCAGGCAATGCTCTTAACCACTGAGCCATCTCTCCAGCCCCTCACTGTATGTTTTTACCGTTGTGTTTCTCTGTGCAGTTCTGGCTGGCGTTGCTCTGTAGCCCAGGCTAGCCTCAAACTCACAGAGATCCTCCTGCCTCTGCCTCCTGGAGGGATGACTCCCTGGTTAAGAGTTTTAGGGGATGTGATGCCTTCTGGCGTCTGAGGGCACCAGGCACAAAGGCGGTGCACAGACAAGCAGATGAAATATTCATGCATCAGATATCTAAATAAATTAATCAATAAAGGTGTGCACGGCACCCGGCACGAATGACGACGACTTTACTTTCGCTGTCCTTGCTCTGCGTGGAGACCTACAACTGTGGTTCTGCCGGGAGTCCCCACTGCGGGCCACAGAGCCAGTGTCGCCGTGCGTGGCCCGTGTGGGCACAGCCTCAGCCCTGGCGCCGCGCCTCTGGCTTGTGTGTGCACTGGCGACCCTCGTGGACCCCCACTCATCCATGCTGAGAGCGTACCCCTATTTTCCAGGGTGACTCTGGGGGACCTCTGGTCTGCGAGGAGCCTTCTGGAAGATTCTTCCTTGCTGGCATCGTGAGCTGGGGGATCGGCTGCGCGGAAGCTCGGCGGCCGGGGGTCTACACCCGCGTCACCCGGCTGCGGGACTGGATCTTGGAGGTGACCAGCACGGCTGTGGGTCCCACGGCGGCGGCGCCCGTCACCCCCAGCTCTCCCTGGCAGACCAGCCCCGAGAGTCCGGTGCCCAAGACCTCTGCCAAACCCACGGCTGCCCCCAGCACAGCACCACGACACCCCAGCACCGCGGCCAAGCCACAAGGTACTACGGGGCGGCATGCCCCTCCCAGGAGGGGTTGTATAAATTAGGGAAGTCTGTAATTGACTATCAATGTCTGATGGGCACTTAAGCGCCCATCTTGAGGCACCAGGTGAGGGGTAGGTAATTGACTGCCAACATCTGTCATGATAGACAGCGAGTAATTGGTGATATTTTTGATGGAATTGAGACAGGGTCTCTCTGTGTAAACCTGGCTGCTCTGGAACTCTTCGTGTGCAAGGATGGCTTCGAACTCATAGAGATGTGCCTGTCTCTGACTGGGATTGAAGGCGTGCACCATCAGGCCCAGCTGTGATCAGCTGCTGACGTCTGGTTTCACACTGTGGGAGATTGGCAGCTGGTTACTGGTTTCTTTTGGGGGGAAAAAGGGAAGTGCCTGTGGAAGTCGGAGAACAACTTGAAGGAATTGGCTCTCTCTTTGCACTGCTGGGGTTCCAGGGAATTGAACTCAGCAAAATTTATCTGGTTTGATGGCTAGTGCCTCAGATGGAGGATTGGCGAATGATTGACAATGCCTGCCTTGAGTCCTCAGTGAGAAATTGGTGACTAAATATTGGTGTCTGCCGTGAAAGTGCTTGATGGGAGATAAACGATTTATTATTGGTATCAGTCTTGAGACTGGGAGGGAGATGGTGACCAGTTATTGACATCTGCCATTGAAAGACTCTGAATGCATCTCTGAGGCCTCTCAGCTCTCAAGACATTTTCTGAAGCCTCTTAGCATTTGGAAACGGGACAGTCGCCCACACACACATGCTGGACTGCTCATCCCCCTGTGTCCTTGAGAATAATCTTCAAACATAACTCCCTTCTGGGAATTGGAGGCAAAGACAACCCACAAGTGTTGACTCAGTTCCTGATGTATTGATTTAGTCACTGGACCAAGGTCAGGATGGACCACAGATGCTCCCCCTTATCTCACCCGATCACGCAGCTATTCTCCTGCCCTGGAATAGACCAATCACTGCTAGGAACCCTTTGAATAAGCCAATCCAATAAGTTGGAAAACAACCTTCAGGTTCCCCCCGTTGTGTCTGTGGCGTTTCACTTTAAAAGGTGGGCTATCATTTAAAAGGACAGCTATCATTGTCCTTCATATCCCGAACCTGAAGGACCCTGTCATGACAGAATAAAAATCCTCTTGCTTTTGCATCAATTGCGCCTGTGTCAGTGGTGTCTGGAGCAACTCCTCCGGGATGTTTGGACATCTAGTCCAACACCATGAAGCACTAGCTAGGGGATTGGCAATTGATTGTTGATGTCTGTCAAGAGCACACCGTGTAGGGTGGCCATTCTTCAGGCATACATTTTAAATTTAAATTTTTTTTTTTTTTTGAGGCAGGGTCTCACTATGTAGCTCTAGCTGACCTGGAGCTCACTTTTTTTTTTTTTTTTTTTTTTGGTTTTTCGAGACAGGGTTTCTCTGTGGTTTTGGAGCCTGTCCTGGAACTAGCTCTTGTAGACCAGGCTGGTCTCGAATTACAGAGATCCGCCGGCCTCAGTCAGTCTCCAGGTGCTGGGATTAAGGCCTCCACTACTATTCTTGGCTTCATTTTTAATTTTTTGAAAGTGTAATGTAGATGCATTTGAAAATGAAGTCGCAAAGACAGCATAGTCAGAGTGACCCACAGGGTCAGCAAGAAGTGACCAGTGTGGCCCTGCTGGGCACCGTCCCTGTATGCCTCTTCTGGTTTCATCAGTGTGTGTGTGTGTGTCTATTCTGTGGTGCTGGGGGGCAGGGACCCAGGCCTGGCTGGTGTCCTCGGACTGTGAGTTCTGTGTCCTTCATGGTCAGGATTTCTCCTGTGGTTTGTTCCTGTTTTTCAGTAGCCTGTGACTCTCCCTTACCCCAGCCAGCCCCATTTTATGCCCTCTCTTTTCTCCTTCCCTCCCTTCTTGGACAGCAAACTCAGAACAATCCTCCTGCCTCAGCTTCTGAGTGCTGGGATGACAGGCATGTGCCACCATGTAGATGTGACTGACTCTGTGGGTCCTGTGACTCCTACTGGGTGTTGCCCTGTTTCCCTTGTATACCCCCAGCCCCGTCACCCTGGGTGACCAGGCTGATGTATGTCTGTCTGTATGTAGGTCTCTCGGGGGCCAGAATGGGTGACCCTATTCTCCTCTCTCCTCTATTGCAGAGTGTGGGGCCAGACCCGCGATGGACAAGCCCACTCGGATTGTGGGTGGGCTCAGCGCCATGTCTGGGGAGGTGCCCTGGCAGGCCAGCCTGAAGGAAGGATCCAAACATTTCTGTGGAGCTACTGTGGTGGGAGACCGCTGGCTACTCTCTGCCGCCCACTGTTTCAATCAGTAAGGTGTCCCCAGAGCCCTAATAGTAGACACTCTGTCTCAGAATAAACCACTAAACAGACCCAAACCAGGAAGCCCTTACTCCCGACTGCCTACATTACACGGGGTGTCTCAGGCCCACAACTGTGCCCTCTGACCTATGACACCGATAAAGCTGCTAGGGTCAGCCGGGCAGTGGTGGTGCACACTTTTAATCCCAGCACTCAGGAGGCAGGGACAGGCAGATCTCTGAGTTTGAGGCCAGCCTGGTCTATAGTGCAAGTTCCAGGACAGGCTCCAAAGCTATAGAGAAACCCTGTCTGGAAAAGCAGAACAAAGAAATTGCTAGGGTCTTGGCCAAAGTGACAAAAAGCAAAGTCCTAAGGGTGCATGCTCCATCGGGTCTCCTTCCTAGGGACCCTCCATGGGGTGCGGGTGTGGGCTGGGAGCGGGCAGGGCAGGCATCTTGAGGTCCTGTCTCTACAGCACCAAGGCAGAACAGGTGCAGGCGCACCTGGGCACCACGTCCCTGCTGGGTGTTGGCGGGAGCCCCGTGAAGCTGGGGCTGCGAAGGGTGGCCCTGCATCCCCGCTACAATCCAGGCATCCTGGACTTTGATGTTGCCTTGCTGGAGTTGGCCCGGCCACTGGTCTTCAACAAATATATCCAGCCCATCTGTCTCCCTCTGGCCATCCACAAGTTCCCTGTGGGCCGGAAGTGCATGATCTCAGGCTGGGGCAACATGCAGGAGGGAAATGGTGAGCTGTATTCCCCAGGGCCGGGCCTGGGGAGGATGGGGTTTGGCTGTGCTGATCCCATATCCTAAGAGGCACTCAGTGTCTCCTGGGGGCTACATATGGACCCTCATTTTTGCACATAAATAATATTTTATTGACACATTCACCAGGCAGTGGTGGCTCAAGCCTTTTAATCCCAGTTTTAGGGAGGCAGAGGCAGGCAGATCTCTGAGTTCAAGGCCAGCCTGGTCTGCATATTGAGTTCTAGGACAGCCAGGGCTACATAGAGAGACCCTGTCTCAAAAAAACAAAACAAACAAAAATAAATTTACATATTCATTGACTGGGTGTTCATGACTGCAAAAAATATCTGTGCTGACGCATTGGCCACAGAGTGGAGCCACTGGCCTCTTGCTGGGTATGAATAAAGCTTTATTGTCACGTGGCTCCCTGCACCTCCATCCATTAGCAGAATAAGCTGAAAATATTTATGCTCTAGATCAGTGGTTCTCAACCCTCCTCGTGCTGACCTTTAACACAGTTGCTCATGTTGTGTGACCCCAACCGTGAAGTTACTTTTTTGCTACTTCATAAGTGTAATTTTGCTACTGTTATAAATTGTAATGTAAATGTCTGCTATAGGACCCCTCAAAGGAGTCATGACCCGTGGGGTAAGGACCGTTGCTCTAACCCTTAGTAAAACAGTTGTGTCAGAATGGGAATGGTGGCGTGCAGCTGTCTTCCCAGTCCTCAGGAGGCAGAGCCGAGGCATCACCGGGTTAAGGCCAACCTGGGTTACACAGTGAGACCCTCAAAACCCCAAGAGTTAGGCGTGTACTGACCTAATATGTTAGCACTCACCTAACATATGCAAAGCCCCACAAGGAGAAAATGATAGCCGGGCGGTGGTGGCACACTCCTTCAATGGTGGCACACTCTGCTCTGGGAAGCAGAGGCAGGAGGATCACTGTTAGTTCTGGGACAGCCAGAGCTACACAGTGAGACCCTGTCTCAAGCAAACATTCCTGTAGGATATGGTCATTGTTTCCGGGACAGGGCCAGCACCTGGTGGCTCTGTTTGGGAGGAGTCACAGATGGTATTCTGAGCTCTCTTTTCTGGCAGCCACCAAGCCCGACATCCTGCAGAAGGCGTCTGTGGGCATCATAGAGCAGAAGATGTGTGGTGCCCTGTACAACTTTTCCCTCACGGACCGCATGCTCTGTGCTGGCTTCCTGGAGGGCAGAGTCGACTCCTGCCAGGTGGGTGGCACAGGGATACCCCAAGCTCCCTCTTAGGCTTGGGGTACAGCTCAGTGATGAGTACTTGCCTAGCGTGTGTGAGGCCCTGGATCACCCCCGGCACTCAAAAAAGAAAAGCAAGAGTTGAATGATGAAGGCTTGTGGGGGCGGGGTCTAAGGTCACCCAGCAAAGCCTGAAGTCTGATGGGAGTGGAGCCTTGCTATTCCGTGGATGAGTGTCCCACAAAGGCCTGGTGGTGTCCTTCTCCTGCAGGGTGACTCTGGTGGCCCCCTGGCATGTGAGGAGACACCCGGTGTCTTTTACCTGGCGGGCATCGTGAGCTGGGGTATTGGCTGCGCCCAAGCTAAGAAGCCCGGTGTCTATGCACGTATCACGCGCCTCAAGGACTGGATCCTGAAGGCCATGTCCTCAGGCCCCAGCTCCACACCTCGCCCCCACACCTCCAGCACAGGACTTATCCCAAACCAGCCCCCCAGAACGGCTGGCCTCACTCTCCAAGAGGCTACCACCAGCAGACCTGCAACCCCCAGGGCCACCAGCAGGGTGACCACTCGAACACCCAACACAACACTGTCTGTCAGGAGCACCACCACCAGGGCACAAACGCCAGATCTGAGTGTTCTGGGCACCACCACACATTCCCAGCTGCCAGGTACGGTGACACCACGTGGCGTAATGTTGGCGGGTCCCTGGCACAGCTGGGGTTAGACATGATGGCACTGAAGACATATTGTCCCAAATTCCAGAGCCCTGTGGCTGCCTGCCAGGCCTTCAGAGGGCACTTTCCCCACATCCCACTGTGTGTGCCTGTGTGAAGATGTCTTGTGTCCATTTGTGTGCACACACATGTGTGCATGCAGAGGCCAAAGGGGGGCGTCTGTATCCCCCTCCACCAAAGAGGCTAGGTATCTCATTGAGCATGGAGCTTCTGGGCTTCAGCTGCAGCAGATGAGTCCCAGCCATCCTCCTGTCTCTGCTGCCTTCCATGCTGGGGTCAGAGGCTTGTGCACAATCAAACAACTCTTGTTTATCAAGGCTGACCTTGAACTCCTGAGTCCTGAGGTGACAGCCTGCTTTCACACCAGGCTACCACTCTCCTTCTCTCTCTCTTCATTCTGTTAGCACAGGGCACAGACCCCAGAGCCTGGCGGGCATTGGGGGGTACCCTCCTGCTGGGCCACACCTTGGGGTCATGGTCAGCTGGAGCTCCGTGGATGGGCCTGCAGTGGGGGACTTGGATTTCAGCTCCAATGTGGCAGAGCTATAGAGTTGGAAGGCTATAAAATCACCCTCTGCAGAGAAAAAGGCTACGGGGCCACTGGGCGCCAGCACTACTGTGGCCACCGCTTTTGGTCAAAGCTGCTGCACGCACCTCTTAGGTCTGGAGTTAGAGCCACTGGGGACCCATGAGCCCAATGTCCGCTTCCACCCCTCTGTCCGTCCTGACCTACTGCAGTTTGTCATCAGGAGCTTGCATCCTGAACTCCTCCAACTCCCCAAAAGAGACAGCGCCGACAGGAAATGCCATGGAGGAGACCCCTCCACCCACCAGGGCTCTTGCCAGCCCCAGGGCCCTGGTAGTGGTGGTAGGATTCAATACTCATTTCACTTGTTGCGATGCATAAGCTCCACAGGCCTGTGACAGTCAGACCTACAAGGGCTGTCACATGACCCAGATTCACTCAACCCCCAAGACCGCAGAATGTGACTGTTTGAAGACAGTCTATACGTAGGCATTTTGGTAAAAAGAGGTCCCTGAGGCAGGTTCCCCAGTGTAAACTGTCCTGATAAGAAAACATCAGGCAGTCGGGCGGTGGTAGCACACGCCTTTAATCCCAGCACTTAGGAGGCAGAGGCAGGCAGATCTCTGTGAGTTCGAGCCCGGCCTGGTCTACAAGAGCTAGTTCCACGACAGGCTCCAAAGCTAAAACATCAGGCTGGGCCTGTTGGAAACACCTGTTGTCTCAGCCACTTGACGATAGCATCCAAAGCCAGCCTGGGCTATGAGGGGCATTGAAGGCTAGTGTGGGCAACTGGCCAGCAAGAAGGATGAAGGCTTGGTTTGGAGGTGGAGCCCTGCCTAGAATCCCCCAGTGAGGGGCTGGGGGCGTGGTCAGGGTGCTGGAGTCTCTGGCCTTCATCATGGCTAGGAATGTTCAAATAAAATAAAGAGAAAGAGGAGAGAGCAAGCAAGTTCCAGAAGGAAAAGGAAGAGGGCTGGAGAGGGATGGTGGTTCAGTTACGCTTTTGTAGATAAGGGTGTGGTGCCACAAACCTGTAGTCTGAGTTCTTGGGAGGCGGAGGCAGGAGAGGCCGCCCCACCTTTTAAACAGGCTGGAAAAAGACCCAGCGCAGAGCACAGCATGGCCAGCGTCCGCTCTGTGGTCCCATCCCACCCCTGCTCTTGCATGGGCGTCATGAGCATCCAGAGCAGTGGCTCTCGGCCTTCCTGAAGCCGCAACCCTTTAATGCAGGTCCTCGGGCTGTGGTGACCCCAGCCATGAAATTATTTCCATTGCTACTTTATAACTGTCATTTTCCTACTCTTATGGTCGCAATGTATCATCTGTGTTTTCTGATGGTCTTAGGCGACCCTGTGGAAGGGTCAGTAGACTCCCAAAGGGGTCGACCCACAGGTTGAGAAACCCTGATCTAGAGCCCAGGGTCCCCTTCCTTGGGTCCCTGGACAAGTTACCAACTGGTAAGGGGGCCATGTTTGTTTCTACTTCTCACAGAGTTCCAGTCCTCCAAGCGCCCCCTGTCTAGCCATCTCAGCCATGGCTCCCTGCTGGGGTGCTGGCTCAGGCTGGGTTCTGGAAGGTCCTGGGGGAGACCTCATTGGTTCCATGCACTCCAGCTACGGCTGGGGCGCTGCTCCTAACTCCACTGTGACATTTCTACAAGGGCAGAGTTGGGGTCACATGCAGAAGGGGTAGGTCATTGGGGTCACAACAGGGCTTTTACCAGAAGCGCTCCCTGTGCCTCAGCACCCCTGGTGAAGGTGACGGTCCCACCTTTTGGAATTAGGGAACAGCCACAGCTCAGGTGACTCCACACTGCCTTCAATTCAATCTGACCTTAAACTTGGCAATACAGTGGCCTTTAAGCGCCTTGGCTGGAGACCTAGGAAGCCCCAAGATGGGACCCCAGCGCTGGCAACTCGCTATGGGAAGGCGGTTGCTTCGGAGGCTGCGAGGGCTGAGGGACTCAGTCTGCCTCCTGCGTCTTGCCTGGAGCTCCTCTGGGGCCGGTGGATCTACCTTTCCCTGGGCTCCTTTTAAATTCGCTGAGGCTTGTCCAGCTCTGGAAAAGAGGAGCCAGCTGGGGGGGGGGGGGCATGAAGCCACCCTCTGCCCCTCCCACAGGGCACTGGGGACAGCACTGTGCTGGATTTGTTGAGAGGCCAGTGGGTATGGGAGAGCTGGGACAGGTCACCTGGAGTCACAGAGCGGGAGAAACCCTCTGCCCGGAGCTCACAGGGTCCCTGCTCTCCGCAGACTGTGGCCTGGCACCCCCAGGGGCTCTGACCCGGATCGTGGGCGGCACCTCGGCCTCACGTGGGGAGTGGCCCTGGCAAGTGAGTCTGTGGTTGCGGCGCAGGGAGCACCGCTGCGGGGCCGTACTAGTGGCCGAGAGGTGGCTTCTGTCCGCGGCACACTGCTTTGACGTGTGAGTCCTGCCTCCGTGAGGTGTTCATCTGCCCGTTCCCAGCCCACCTCTGCAATTCGGCTCCAGTCCCCAAGGCCACCGGACAGAAGGCACCATCTCCCTGGCAGGGCTCTAGACGTAGAGGGTGTATTTCCTAAAGGGAACCCCCATAGAGTGCTCATGTGCTTGTGGGGCACAGGGTGAAAGGGACACGTTCCCATGCTGTGTCTGAGGTGCTAGCCAGCAGGCTCCACCCTAGAGGGCTGAGCGCCATGGAGTCTGGGGGTATTCCCTCGGCTCTGTACTGGTCGGACTGTGGTGGGGTTGCGCGGGCGCGTGTGAACACACACAGCAGCCCCATTTCTACTGGGTGGCTGAGAGGGGTCAAGAGCCTTGTGTCAGGTCTCTAGAGGATTTGGAGGGCAGGAATGGGGGGGACCATCCTCAGCGCTGGATATGGTGCCAGCTCATGGGTGTTCCCTCAGAGGGACACACCTCGTGGCTGTGTGAACCCGAATTGGGTAGGGGGACAGAGCGACCCATTTTCACTGGGACAGTGACTCTGCCCACACGCACCCTGCAGTTACGGGGACCCTATGCAGTGGGCAGCCTTCCTGGGCACCCCGTTCCTGAGCAGCGCCGAGGGCCAGCTGGAGCGCGTGGCGCGCATCTACCGCCACCCATTCTACAACCTCTACACGCTGGACTACGACGTGGCACTGCTGGAGCTGGCAGGTCCAGTGCGCCGCAGCCGCCTGGTGCGACCAATCTGCCTGCCTGGGCCCTCGCGGCCCCCAGAAGGCGCGCGCTGTGTCATCACCGGCTGGGGCTCCCTACGGGAGGGAGGTAAGTGCACGCTGGGAGGGGGTGGGGTGGTGGTGGAGGGGGACATGCGGGCAGGACTCCACTCCCTCCCTTGCTGCCGCAGGATCCATGGCTCGACAGCTGCAGAAGGCCGCAGTACGCGTCCTCAGCGAGCAGACTTGTCGCCGCTTCTACCCGGTACAGATTAGCAGCCGCATGCTGTGTGCAGGCTTCCCGCAGGGGGGTGTGGACAGCTGCTCGGTGAGTGGGTGGGGCCCAGGGCTAAGTCTTGCAATACTATGGTCTTTTGAGGCAAGGTCTCAAAGCACCTGGAGAATCCCTAAGTCCCAGGAACCCTCCTGTCTCCGCCCCGAACTGGGGATTTTCACCTGGGTTCTGGGATTTAATTCAGGTCCTCAGGCTTGTGTGACAAGCACCTTCCTATTGAGACTGCCCAAGAGTCTCTCCGGCCCAGCCACCCTTGACTCTGGGGACATCACTTGTCACAACTGCTTGTTCAAAGACAATATGCGGGCTTCCCAACCCCTACATCCTACTGGAGGGAGGGTCCTGACCCGGCTAAGTAGCTCAAAATTGGGAGACTGAGGATTACTGTGAGTTTGAGGCCAGAGCCAGCCTCACTGACAACACACACACATAGCTCCCTCTCAAGTACAGGGAGATGAGGACCTGAGCTCAGACCCCCAGGCGGCACACATCTATGCGGGTAAACAGCCGGGACTACTCCCAGGGTCACAGAGAGTCCCCACCTAAACGCAATGGAGTGGGGAGAATACCGACGATCACCGAACACCTGACTCTGGCTTTCATGGGCACAGCACACACACTGGGTCCTGGGGACCCGGACACACTAGAACCGAACCAATTCTGCACACGGCAAAAGTGAGGCACCTTGGTATCTTCTCATGTGGGGTCCTCCCTGGTCCCAGAGGGCTGCCAGTCTGACAGTGTTTTTCCCTTCAGGGCGATGCAGGGGGACCCTTGGCCTGCAGGGAGCCATCTGGCCAGTGGGTGCTGACGGGAGTCACCAGCTGGGGCTATGGCTGCGGCAGACCCCACTTCCCAGGTGTCTACACTCGAGTGGCTGCCGTGCTGGGATGGATAGGCCAGAACATCCAGGAGTGACCACCGTGCAGCTGGTGACCCAAGCCTGGACCGGACACTCAACCTACCGGGGGAGCTGGTGCCGGCAGGCATAGGGGTCTCATGGGAACTACCCGTGGCTGTGTATGTTGTCCCAATAAAGAGCCCCTCTCGCGGGGCTGGAGAGATGGCTCAGCGGTTAAGAGCATTGCCTGCTCTTCCAAAGGTCCTGGGTTCAATTCCAGGCAACCACATGGTGGCTCACAACCATCTGTAATGAGGTCTGGTGCCCTCTTCTGGCCTGCAGGCATACACACAAACAGAATATTGTATACATAATAAATAAATATTTAAAAAAAAAAAAAGAGCTCCTCTCCCTAGCTCTGGCTCAGGACCTGTGTCTCTGGACGGGCCCACTGGTGCCTTTGTTTTTGTGGGAGACAGTCTTATGTACCCAAGGCTAACCTCAAATTTCATCCTTCTGTCCTGTCGGTCCATCGTTGTCACACTCTCCCCACCCCCGCTGGGATGACAGGCGTGCACCAGCCTTGGTTTATGCAGAGCCGGGGATGGCTCATGCATGGCTCTACAGAGCCAGGGAACCACGCTCTGTATCCCAGCCTAGTTCCTAACCCAGATGATGGGCACCTGAGACCACGCTCAGTCCCGCACAAAGCCGCTCCTTTCTTCTTTCTTGTGGGGGACGATGCCTTCCCTGAGAGTTTGCAGGCCACGGACACCGAGGGGAAAATACCCTGGGAGGCCTACTATGTTATGCAGAGGGGACCTGAGGCAGCAGAAGGACACGCCAGCTTCTCTGCCCCAGCAACCATTTATTGGCCTGCTCTCAGCACAGCTCAGGTGGGGGCAGCCAGATCCCCGCGCTCAAACTGGTCCTCTCTCTCTTCTGAGACCGAGCTGGGCAGCGCAGCCCAGGAGAGGCCTCGATCTCCGAGCCCTCCATGCTGACAACTTGGGGTCACCGGACACAAGCTGCCCTTGCGGGTAGGGAAAGAGTTCCGACCGTGGGCAAGCACACGGTGTCCCGAGGAACAGGTGCCGGTCACATGTTGGCTCGTTCCCGCTGCAGTCTAGAGTTGTAGGCGCGGGACACGGTGTTCCAGGCGTCCATGTAGCGGTCCATGCACATGGCGATGCATTTCTGCAGTGGAGGAGACTCCAGCTTGAGGTAGGGTCACATGACCCAGAATTAATCACCCACTAGAACTACAATTACACATGTGCAGAAGCCTTTGTCCTCACTCCTGCGCACGCGCAGAACTCCTAGTCAGGCTGCGGCTCCGGGTTGCGCACGCGCCAAGTCCCACACTCCCTGCAGTTCGTGACCCCGCGCCCCTCACCATCCCGCCGTTCCCGGAGAGTCTCACCTGCTCCGAGTTATCCAAGGAGCCCCCGGGCTTCCCGATGCACTTCCGGAAACATTTGTCCGTCATCCTCTGTGGACACACGCGAGGCCTCAGCGGGGACCCACCCGGGGGGACCCCATCACCAATCCCGGCGCGCCCCGCACCTGCAGCAGTTCCTGCGCGTTGGCCACGGCGATCTGCACTTTCACCTGCTCCATGATGACCCCTGGGTCCAGCTTCCCGCTGCCCGAGCCGCCGAAGTCCGAACCGAAGCCGCTCTCCATGGCTGCGCAGTCAACCGGGCCGCGGCAGCGCGCGCCGACCCGCAGGTGCCGGAAGCCGGGGCACCACGGGAAACGGAGGCCGCGTCGGTTCCCATAAGGCTGCGCGCGACGTTACCAGTCCCATAGGAAACTGTGGTCCGAGTCACCATGGAAACGAACCAAACTACATCTCCCACAATTCCGAGCGCGCCCCGACAAGCGATCGTCCGCGGTGCTGTGGTAAAGTTCAAACTACAGTTCCCACAAGACTTTGCGTGCCGTCCCTAGGAAAAACCCAGCGTGTCCATTGGGTTATCACGGATAATGAAACCTAGACTACAACTCCCAAAATGTTGTATATTTTCTTGCAGGCGCAAAATGACTTTATCAAGTCACCGCCGCGCATGTGCACGTGTCGTCCAAGCACCCGCACTATTACATGAAATCCTCGCAGGCGCTCGGCGCTGTGGGGGCCAGAAAAATCAACTCAGAGGCTGTGGTTAAAATCAAAATTTTTATTTGAGTGTACAAAAGTTTCCAGTCGTAAAATGGATATTACAAATGATAGGAGGGGGAAGAAAAAGGCGAAACACATGTTTGGCATGCATCTTAGAAAAGAAACAGAACCTGTAAAGCTGAGCGATGTGCGTAGTGCAGGCTGCTCCCCAGCTGCAGTGCCACCCCTGTAACCGCCTCGCCTGCTGGCGCCAAAACAGGACCCCTGTGGAGTTGAGGGTTACTCCAGCCCAGCTTGCAAACTGGAAGACAGCTCCAGCTGGGTGCAGCAGAGGGCACCTGGGCAGGTGCAGCTGTGTGGAGACCGCAGCCTGCTCACACTCCTGAAACCAACTAGACACACAGTCCAGGATCCCACACGTGTCACAAAGAAAACGGAGCTATCTTCTGAGGGCTGGGGGCAGTAGTGGCATCCCGTGGCCTAGAGATCTTGCCTTGGGGAGTCTGGGCCTGAACTACTACTACCACCTGCTGTGCCCACAGACAGCTCCCCCCCCCCCCACTCCCGGCTCAGTCAAGGAAGCTGAACGTCAGTGATCTCCATTCCTGGCAGCCTTGGGCCTGAAAACCCCCAGAGCAGCGTCCTGGTGAGCTGCATTACTAATGTAAAAAAATAAATATCCGTTAAAAAAATACCATGTGTCTGTGATGGGGAGGTGAAGGTGACAGGTGACAGCTGGCACCAGGAGCTTGTGGAACTATGTTCTACCACAGCAAGCGTCCAGGCCAAGCCAGCAGGGTGGGGGGCACAGAGAGGCCATGCAGTGTGTATACACGTGGGACTATGAACACAGCTGGTTTGGCCACACCCGTGTGAGTAGACACTGGCCGGGCATCCATAATGTCCCCTTTGGTCCACTGGAGTGGCAATCCTGTGTGGATTTCCTCCTTCTTGGTCCTCACCTTTAGAAGGGACCTGATGCCCTGAGGCTGGCTCAGGGCAGAGCTGGAGCCCCTCTGACCAACCCCAGGAGTAGAGGGACTGCCCTGTGTCTGAAGAGCTACCACATCCTGATAGGCTGCTGGCGATCACCACAGCCCTCTGCAACCTGATTTGATTTGATTTGATTTGATTTGATTTAAAAAGCTTCAAAGAAAACTCAACTAGTGAATCACTGCAGCATCACAAGGTCCACCCTCAACAGGCTCCTGACCCTCCCGCATCGGCCACAGGCCCAAGGCCCTCAGCCTGCAGACTTCTGACCCAGGCCTCTATATCAACCAGGTGACACAGGAGGGGTGAAGCCTGCAGGGAGAGCCCCCCACATTCTCACGGCCACTCAACAGTCATCTAGAAATGGACCAAGGACTATGAGAGCTGACTATAAAAAATAATTTCAGGGACTTTTGTGGGGACCTTGGTGACCATGGGGCAGGTCTCACATCAGCCGGCAACCCCTCGAGGTAGTCCTCGGGTCCCCCTGCAAAGATGAGGGCTGGAGTTAGGCAGCCTGTTCCCAAGCAAGCAGCCAGGTCCCCACACGCTTTGTCCCCAGCACAGACTCGGCTGGAGTCTCCTCTCCCCCAGCTGAGGAGAGGGTGTCCTGGCTGTCTGAGGCAGGACTGTGGGACCCGGACCTGAAGCCCCACTAGGTGTGATGCCGCATGCCTTACCTGCTGGTGGAAAAGGTCCTCCTCCCCGAATTCCGCCTCCTCTTCCTCCTCCTCCTCCCCATTCTCGCTCACCGGAACAGATGCCTGCTTCACGGCCTGCACAGCCACCTCCTATACAGAAGGGTTGCCATGTGCTGGATACCCCCGCTAAGGGCCACCCCAGGCTTCAGCTCAGTCACAGCTGCCATGAGGGAAAGGAGACACTGGGACCGAGCTCACCCCACCATGTTCGTACCTCTCCATCTGCGTTGACCAGCACAGTGCGGAAGCTCTCCCCAGAACCCCAGCTGCTCTGGCTTTTCCACACAAGGGTTGATGGGGGACTGTGAGTGACCCCTGAGCCAGCTGCCCACACCTGAGGACCCAAGATGGCCCTTGTCAGACACCTCAGGGCCTGGGCCAGCCAATGGCTGTCCACAATGAAGCCCTTCAGTGGGTTTGTCCCTGCAGGATGGCCCCAGGACATGGACAGACAGGTTCACAGTGGCCCAGGACGTGGACAGAGACAGGTTACAGTGGCCCAGGACATGGACAGAGAGACAGGTTCACAGTGGCCCAGGACGTGGACAGAGAGACAGGTTCACAGTGGCCCAGGACGTGGACAGAGAGACAGGTTCACAGTGACCCAGGACGTGGACAGAGACAGGTTACAGTGGCCCAGGACATGGACAGAGAGACAGGTTCACAGTGGCCCAGGACGTGGACAGACAGACAGGTTCACAGTGGCCCAGACACTCGGCTGCAGAGCCATACTGCAATCTCAAGTACCTTGGGGCCCAGATGTTCCACCCTGAACTGAACTGCCAGGCCTCAGACACAGGATACCATTTGGACAGTAAGGTACCCTGAGGGGTGTGGCAGTCATACATGGCAGCTAGTGGCCACCGGGCTGGTCTCAGAACAGGGAATCCACACAATGCCTCCCACCTTGGGACTCAGTGTTGGGAACCACCCAAGCCCCAAATTCCCTGGCACCTACCGTGACTGTCTGGCCGGCCCGCAAGACATACTTGGGCGTGAACTTGTAGGCGATGTCCTCACCCTCCAGGACCTGTCTCTTGATCCTCCAGTTCCCTAAAGACTGGTCCTGAAACCCAGACATGTTCTTGATCCCCCAGCTCCGGGATGGGAGCATGGGCCCTAGCCACCCAGCCCCTCACTCACTTTGTCCGAGGAGTTCTTGAGTCGCACGAACCTGCCCTCCAGGTCCACCTCGTCAATGCTCACAACACCTGTGACTGGGGCCTGCTGTGCCACGCGGGAGCCACTGCCCACGCCCATGCCTGAGCCCGAAGCACTGCTGCGTGAACCCTGGGTGTCCTCAGTTTCCAGCCGTCGGCGCTTGCCCCGGCCCCGCCCCACGGACATGCCAACCCCGCTGCTGCTGCTTGAGGTGGCCTGAGAGATGGTGACCCGGGAAGACGGGCTAGGGGACAGCTTCAGTCTGCAGGGAGGGAAGTGTGAGAGTAGCCAGGAGGCAAGGCATGGCCTGGCCTGAGGAGCCCCGCCCACTTCCAGGCCTTGACCACCAGACACCCAGACCTGCCCACAGTTTTCAGGAACTCCACCCACTCTCCTGGGCCCTCCCTCATCTCCAGGCCCCTGGCCCCACACACCTCTCCTCCTCCCCCTCTAGTAGCTTGCGGTAGGCGCTGATCTCCATGTCCAGGGCCAGCTTGATGTCCAGCAGCTCCTGGTACTCAGCCAGCTGCTGCTGCATGGCGTTGCGCACCTCCGTCATCTCCTGCTCCTTGGCGTCCAGCATCTTCCGGAACTTGTCGCGCTCCCCAGCCATGGCCTCCTCCAGCTCGCGGATCCTGTCCTCTGCAGCGCTGGCCTGGGGAGGGTGTGGCAGGGTCACAGTGTGGCCTCTGCAGCCTCAGATGTGAGGGACCAGAAGGGTGGGATGGGCAGGATGGGGGAGGATTAGAGTCTTGGAGTCACAGAGCCTGGCAGAGGCCTTGGCGGGAAGGGCTAGGTTCCATCACCTTCTTTTGGAGGCCTGAGAGCTGGTAGCTGAGGGATTCCATGCGCATGCGGGCTTCCTTGAGCTCCTCACGGGCAGCACTGGCCGCCTTGTCATTCTGGTCCGAGCTCAGCTTGGCATTGTCCAGCTGGAGAAGTTGGGGAGTATGAGCACAGGTGGCAGAGACTCGGGCTCCCCTTCCCTCTCCTCCATGGCTGCACCTTGGCCTGGTAGGTCTGCTCCAGCTCTAGCCGATACAGCCGCACTTGCTCATCATGCTGGCTGCGCAGCTCCTCCAGGGCCTGCGCCATCTTGAAGTCGTACTCCTGCTGCCGGCTGCTGTCCACCTCCACCAAGCGCCTCTCATGCCTCCGCCGGGTCTCCCGCACCTCCTATGAGCAGGAAGGCAATGACTCACTAATGATCAAGCGTGTGGATGCCCCATGCTTGTGGACAACAGCCTGGGCCGTGAACACACTGGAAGAGTATACGGGCACGAACAGGAGCGAGGCTCTGATACAGTCTACAGCATGGGGAACCCGGATGAAACGGGTCGTGCTGAGAGAACCGGGCATGAAAGGTCGCGAGATCCCAGCACTCGCGAGCCAAAGACAAGAGATGGCTGCAACCTCAATGCCAGCCTGGGCTCATAGTCATAGGCAGAGCCTATCTTAAAAATTTTTAAAGAATGCCAGGAGCTGGGTGGTGAGGGAGCACACCTTTAATCCCAGCACTCGGGAGGCAGAGGCAGGCAGACCTTCACGAGTTCCAGGCCCTGGTCTACACGCTAAGTTTCAGACTAACCAGAGCTACATGGTGAGACCCTACCTCCAAACGATAACAAGACATCTAAGGTAGCCACTGACAGAGCCTACCCTGGTGCCTGGAGTTCCAGATCCAGCTGGGAGCAGAGCAGCCCCAGACAGCAGGACAGTGGGGAGGCATGGCCATGACAGCAGCAACCACAGGAAGACGGCTAATGTGGGAGGGGGGGATCAACTCGGATGGAGCTCTGCTTTGTTTCTTGTTATTTATTTTTTTGAGACAGGGCCCTGGCTATCCTGGAGATCCGCCTGCCTCTGCCTCCCAGTGACTGGGATTAAAGGTGTGACCACCACCACCTGGCTGGATCTTAGTTTCCCTACAAAACCGACTCTAGCACAGGGATCTAGGATGAAGCAGACTCCCACAAGCTTCTCAGGACAGAACACATACCTTCTTGGTGCCCCGAACGGCTGCTTGAGAGGCGGCTCCTGGCTGTGCACCCCTCATCTGCCTTCTCGCAGGGACCTGGAGGTGTCTCTTCCAAGTCCTGGGAGGCCCTAGGGCTCCTTCTGAGAGTGTCTTCCCAGGGGTCCTCGCAAGCCCCCTCAGGCTCTGCCTCACGCACCCCCTCAGTGGTTTTGGGCTGAGCTCCCTCCCACAATCCTCCACAGTCTCCTTCAAAGGCCTGGCTGCCATCAAGCAGTTCCTCTTAGGGCCATCTGCAGGCTGGGTCTGCCTTCTGGGTCCCGTCACAGGGCCTTGGTCTGTGAACACCCTCGGAGGTCCCTCTCCAGCTCCCCTCATGGTTTACAGTCTCAAACAGGACTCTCCCCAGAATCAGTTCTCCCACAGGCTCAAGTCCTGCACAGGTCTCTTCGTGGGTTCCTTCCTGAGGTCAGGGTCCCTCATGGCTCCCCTCGTAGGGCTCTACACTGAAGCTCACATGGCCTCCGGGGATGGCAGGGCAGTGGCCCCTCTGGTTGGCCCTGGCTAGAACTGCCTGTGACCCCACACCTCCACAGGCAGGTCTCCTGTCAGGCAGGGCCGGGGCCACTGTCCTGGGCTGGGATGACACAATGGGCAGTGTGATGGCTGGGTCCCTGGGGGCCTGTGGGGCAGAGCTGCATCTAGGCTTGGTCACTCCAGCCACGCTCAGCACCCCAGAGTGCTAGAGGGTTAGGGGGAGACCCCAACGTTGGCTGAATGAGGTCTCCATAAATCAAGGTCACTTCCTGTTCCTCAGACCTGGGATGGTGACCTTAAGTAGACAGGCTAAGTTAAGGTTCTTTTGACATTGATTTTTATGAGTGTGTATTTGTGGGGGTGTTATTGTGCCAGGATACGGCTGTGGAGATCAGAGGACAATTTGTGGGATCAGTTTTCTTCTACTATGTGGTTTCTGGGGGTTCATCTGAGGTTGTGAGTCTTGGCAGCACACGCCTTTAACCACTGAGCCATCTTGCTAACCCAGTTTAAGCTGGATTTGGTCTGTTTGTCTGTTTGTTTGTTTAGTCTTTCAAGAGCCCCGGCTGTCCCCGTGTAGACCAGTAGACCTGCATGCCTCTGCCCTCTGCCCTCATGCTGGGACTAAAGACATGCGATACTGTACCCAACTAAGTTTCACTTTTTTTTTTTTTTTTTTTTTTTTTTGGTTTTTCGAGACAGGGTTTCTCTGTAGTAAGCTTCACATTTTTGATATGAGATTCTCGATGACTCAGACGGCCTGGAAATCTAGTGACCAATGTCAAGAGAGACCCAAGGCTGGCAAGATGGCCCCTCAGGTGAAGGTGGCTGCTCCAAATCTGAAGGCCTGCGTTATTCTGGCTACATGAGTCCTCCCACCCCAGAGGAAATGAAGAAACACAAAAACGACCAAATAAAACCCAAGAGAGGGAATCCGTAAGAAGCTGCAGGGGACAGGAAGCACTGGAACAGACGCCAAGAGGTAGCCCTGTGGAATGGGGTGGTTTCCAGGAGCTGGGGAGGGTGTCTGTCCAGCTGACGCATGCTCACCTCCTCAAACACGCTCTTGCTGAAGCCCAGCTCCTCCTGCAGGCTTTGGCAGCGGTTCTCCAGGTCCACACGCATCAGTGTCTCCTTCTCCAGCTGCTTCTTGGCCACGGCGTGACCATCCTCTGCCTGGGAGACACGGGGCAGTGAGCTGAGGGGACGGCCACCTGGCTCGGCTGCCGCCTGGGCTTCTCCATGTCAACCGGGAAGCAGGACATCAGCATCGCCAGACCCACCTTCGCCAGCTGTGCTCGGAGCTCAGCTACATCGGTCTCCAGCCCATGTTTGTCACTGAGGGCTGAGGCCAGCTCTGCCTCGCTCCGGTGGAACAGGGACTCCAGGTCCTTCACGCGGCCCTGGGCCACCGTGAGTTCACCTTCCCGCTTCTTGGCACTGAAAGGAGGGTGAGCGGTCAGAAGCTCCAGGGAGGCCAAGTGTAACATCACCACGGTCCCTGTCAGTTACTACAGGCGGACTGGGAGGCTGAGGCAGGAGGATGGCTTCAAGTTTGAGACCATCCTGGTCTACAGAGTGTGACCTTGTCTCAAAAACAACAAAACTAGCAAACTCAAACCAAACCTAACCCTACCGAAGTACTGGCCATACATAGTGGGCTACATCAGCCGTGTTTGTCCGGGCTGAAGGTGCCCACACCTTGCCTAGCTGCCTACAGAAATGCAGCACCCCGAAGCCGCTCAGCCATAGAACACTGGCTGCAATTCATCCTTGCGCCACCATCCTGGGTGAACCTCCAGTCCCTGGAGTGGAGTGCCAGGGGCTGCCGGGCACAGGGAAGAGGAGGGCTTCTGGTGAGGGACACACTTGGGACCCCAGGGGACAATCACACAGGCTAAGGAGAGCAGAGAGGCTTGAGCCAGCTGTTCCTGAGCAGCATGTCTGTGAAGGCTCAAGAGCCTCAGAGGGGTTTCACCTGTCCTGAGGCGCCCAGTCTGAAAACGCGTGTGCCCGTGCCAGGCCATCTGCAGCAGCTCCAGGCTGGCGGACATGGGGCTCCATTTTGACCCCACAGTCATCCCATCCCTGGCTGCTGTGGGCCAGGTCTACTGGACCTGTGTACCCGAGGCATGACCATTGACCTTTCTAGTGTCCTCTGATGTGTGTTCTCATGTTTTCATGCATGTGCATGGGGTCCTTCCTCAGTCGCTCCCCACATTCTTGGTGGAGGCAGGTTCACCCATCCCCAGTGCTGGCATTGCCGGTGGGTTGTGAGGATCCAGACGCATCCTACTCTTGTAGGACAAGCACTTCAGCCACCAAGCCGGGCCCCCGTGTCAAACACCCACCTCTTCCTGGCCTCGTCCAGTTCAGCCTGCAGCTTCCCCATCTCGATCTGCAGCCGCGCACGCTCCCGGGCTGTCTCATCCAGCACACGCCGGGCGTCAGCCAGCTCCGACTCATACAGGGCCTTGATGCCACTCACCTGGAGAGACAGGGCAGGGGTGACAGTGGAGACAGAACTGCCCTTGTCCACCCCATGTCATCGTCTTACATATTCAGAGGAGTCCGGGCTCTTTCCGGAAGGAGTCATCTTCCCTTCTCCATAGCTTAGCCTATCGGGATGGCAAGGACAGGCCACGGACCCTTGAGCCTGGATGGGAACATCTAGCCAAAGCCAGCTAGCCCACTGGGCACCATCGGCTCGGGGCCAGAGGATTCTGTTACGGGACAACCCTGCCTCACTAGGGTCAGCAGGCACGTGGAACCCCATGACCCAGGCTAGAACTCCTGGTTGAAAGTGTTCTCGTTGTCCTAATGGCCCAGTTCTGAGATGACAGGTGCCCAGTGCCACAGCCGTGGCCTCTTTAGTATTGATCATTTCACATGTGGTCACAGGGGCCTCCCTGGGACTCTGCAGGGTCACACTCCTGTCCCTATTATGGCAATTTTGGAGCCCCTGAATCTGCCTTCTATCCATCAGCACCATGAGGACAAAGGCTGGGAGACGAAGGCCCTCCAGCTGTCCACACACACATCCACAGGGGTCACCCCCCTCACCCATCCGCAGGGGTCACTGCCCCACGTCCACAGGGGTCACCCCCCTCACCCACCCGCAGGGGTCACTCCCCCACATCCACAGGAGTCACCCCTCACCCACCCGCAGGGGTCACTCCCCCACATCCACAGGAGTCACCCCTCACCCATCTGCAGGGGTCACCCGCCCACATCCCTAGTAAGGGCTCTTTGGTGCACATGTGCTTTGGCCTCTCCACTGACCCTGCTGTGAAGACGGTTGCCACCTGCTGCCCACATGCCACCCAGAGCTGCCCAGGACACACCAGGGGATCTCAAGAGTCGGATTTCTCCCTGGCCCTTCTCCCTCCTATTGTCCTATGAGCTTAATGTGTTTAACGACATGTGAGGACAGATGGCAGGGAGGCAGCTCTTTACACCTGAAGATGTCAGAGGGACAAGCAGGTCAGGAGGGACCTCCCATGACCCCAGCATCACAGGGCCTCCCAAGGCAGCTAGGGTCATGGCCTGACCCAGCACCACACTTCCCATGGAAATCCGTACAACGTGCACAGTGCCACCAGCCCCGACACTAGGGGGCAGCCCAGCGTCCCCAGCACTCAGGCAAAGGATAGCACAAGCTACCAGTCGCCCTTTAGCTGGACTTTTACCAACCCTGACGTGACAGTTGGGGGACCCAGACAGACAGGAAATGTCCAAAGTGATCCAGAGATGGCCGAGTGGAGGTGGGACTCAGGGCACAGAGCACAATGGGACGCACGTGTTGTGCGTGTGATCCTATGGCGGCCCCTGCCCTGGACTCTGAACATTGGGTAAAGTCTGCCACTCGGGCCGGGGTGAGGAGGGTGTGGGGGTAATAAAATGCACCCTCTCTTCTGGGCTGTGCTTGCCACCTCCCCTCACCCCAGAATGGATAGGCAGGGCCTAGTGTGAGGAGTGCCCTTGAAGGAGATAGCTTGAGACGTGACCCTTCTGCACCCCAACATCCCAAATCAACCTCAGGCCAAAGCCAAGACTTCCAGCCCAGATAAATCTTCCATCTTCACAAGTGTGCACTCCAGCATTTTCTACAACGGATGCAGGTGCAGAGGTGTTATAGACAACACACGCGCGCGTGCGCGCACACACACACACAGACATACATGCTCACACACACACTCATGTGCGCACACAAAGACATGCACACACACACACACACACACACACACACGCATGCACGTGCGCGCGGTCCTAAACCCGCCTACTGCCAGGTCACTCCTTACAAGGTGCGCACTCGCTAGGCTCCCAGGGGAGCAGAATACAACAGCTCCATGAAGCTAGCACCAGAGGTGACCACTGGGCTGCCACACATGTCAAAGGAGAAATGGGTGGGGTGAAGTGACAGTGATGCTTGCTTCAGGGGCTGAGGCAGGAGGATTAGTTCACACCCAGATGCCTGTGTGCCAGCTGAAATCCTGCCGGCTCCTGGATGGGCTCTTGGGCAGGAAGGACACTGGGGAATCGGACGAAAGCATGCAACACGGGCCTGCTCCATGCCTTGTTCCACTTGGACCCCATGGTGGCCCAGCCTGGTCTCCTCTAGGCCTGCAACCCTTGCTGAGCCTACTACCTATCTAAGTGGCTTCTGCATTTGTGTTTTTTTTGAGACAAAGTTTCTCTGTGCAGCCCCAGCTGTCCGGGAACTCACAGAGCTCTGCCTACCTCTACCTCCTGTGACTGCTGGGATTGAAGGCAGTTTCTAGATCTGGAAGTGTCTGAACAGGGCTGGGGTGTGCGGCCTAACCTGACAGCATTCTCAACAAAGCTTCACGGGCACACGGTCAACTATGTGTGCTCAACTGTGTGTGTGGTGTCATCTCAGGTGGGTGCCTCCCACCCCTGCTCATCTGGAGGCCATGTGCCTGGAGAGCAGGAAGACACTGCGGTGCCCAGCCACGGACTCCGACACATATCTGCGATCGCCTTGGTGCCCTTGATGGGAGAGCTTGGCCCCTCCAGGGCTCCCTGTCCCCAAGACACACTAGCCCAGCAACAGGACACCGGGCAGGAAGTTAGTGAGGTTGAGTTTCCTTGTGGGGAACTTTATACCCCAGCCTCCAGAGGCCACGGTGCAGCCTCCCTGCGTCCCCTCCATTTTCAACCTTTCTCCAAGCACCACCTCCCTGGACAGCCAGCTCAGTGTCCCCCACCCACCCCCACCACCGCACTGTCCACGGCTCCACAGGCACCAATGTCGCCACACGTGACCCCAGTTAGCCTGCGTGGCCTAAGTGGGGCAGGAAGGCCAAGGCCACCTCGTGCCCAGCAGGCAGCAGCTACCAGCCCTCAGTGGCACCTTCAAAAGCCTTCCTCGCATGCCCGCCATCCCCCATCTCTGCGCCTGCCCTGCCGGGCACGCCCACTAAATGCCAGTGGTGTCTCCAACTGCAGCTGTCCCTGCCCTTGCCAAGCTGCCCGGAAGACAACCCTGACAGGTGGGCCTGCGCTGCCTGGGTGGCGTCCTTTGTAACCACTCCTCCCCGACTCCCTGTCGCCCGGCCACCCAGCCAGCTGTCCTCAGGCTACACGACATGGTGAAACTAGGCAGGCTGGCTTCCAGAAGGGCAGTGTGCCTGACACTTGCTGCTACCACGCTGGCTCACACTTAAGTCCAAAATCAGCCCTGTGTTCCGACCATGTTTGCAAAACCGAGGAACTGAAGTGGCATGTGTGGACAGGTGGCATCTACTAGGGGGCACCGCACATGCTTGCAGATCCTGGGAGCTCCAGATGTCTGTGGGACAAACAGCCAGAGCCGGGGAGATGGCTCAGTGAGTAGCGTCTGCCACACAAGTCTGAGGACCAGCATTCCGATCCCCAGCACCAACATAAAAAAATCGGATGTGGGGGCTGGAGAGATGGCTCAGTGGTTAAGAGCACTGGTTGCTCTTCCAGAGGACCTGAGTTCAATTCCCACATGGTGGCTCACAACCACCTGTAATGAGATCTGGCGCCCTCTTCTGGCATGCATACATGGAGGCTGAATGCTGTATACATAAATAAATAAATCTTTAAAAAAAAAATTGGATGTGGTGGCACACGCTTCTAATCTCAGCAATGCAATGCCAGAAGCAGGATGGCTAGCCGAGATAGCCGGCAAGGCTGAATCAGCCAGCTCTAGGTCACTGAGCTGTGTTTAAAAACAAAACAACTCTTTGGGCTGATGAGGGAGGGGGACTTGATTGGGGGAGGGGGAGGGAAATGGGAGGCGGCAGTGGGGAAGAGACAGAAATCCTTAATAAATAAATAAATAAATAAATAAAAATAAAAACAAAACAAAATCAGGAAGAAGCCAGGCATACTGTCTCTCAGGAGGCAGAGGCAGGCAGATCTCTGTGAGTTCCAGGACAGCCTGGGCTACAAAGAGAAATCCTGTTTCAAAGAACTAAAATAAGTAGATATTCAAAAACAAAAAAGAATGACTGAAGGAGACACCCAAAATTGACCTCTGGTCTACACACACACACACACACACACACGCACGCACGCACGCACCGATCAACCATCCCAATCCTAGAATGCTGAGTGCTGTCCAGGCAGGTGACACTCTTAAGGGTGACCATGCTGCTGTTCCACTGCATAGATGACAAAACCTCTAGGCGGGATCCACCCTGACCACGCCCACAGCCCCTCACTGGGGATTCTAGGTGGAGCTCCACCCTGACTACTAGAAGTTCTTATTCTGAGGCTAGGGTCCTATCCCCAGGTCCAAGCACCCACCAGGGGTCCTGACGACACATCCTCCTGTCCCTTGAGCGAGTGAAGTTCTGGGGGCTTCCAGGGTCCCCAATACCTAGTAGATTTTATACAACATGCCCCCACATCTGGAGCCTACCTGGCAAACAGTACACCAGCCCAAGCACCCCCGTTCTGGGCATCCAGTTAACTCCTAAGACATGAGAATGTCTTCTCAGACCCTCACCCCAGACTTTGGAGGGACACAGCGGTTCCTGTCCTACCCCAGTTATATCCCTGACCACCTGGGACCCATCCATGATTTGCCTGAAAGACACCCCAACAAGACCCCTCACCCCCTCTTAGTGGACTTGAGTTTCCTACCCTACACAAGGACAAGAGACCATCCCCATATCCTTCCCCCCATCCCTGTAGGTGGGAGACATTTCACTGCTGAGGCAAGCCTGGTCCTCCCATCATGACCCTCAGCCACTGGTTCCCATACTTCCCCTTGTAGTGCCTTCAAATACCCTAGCAACTCTGAGTGGCTCACTCTGTGCCATTCATTGCTGGACCTTTCATCAGGGGCACCCCAAGATATCCTTGAACCCTGCAGTGGGTGGATCCTGCCCAGCCCCTAACCCTGCCCAGTGGTGACCCCGAGCAACAGCTCCATCACTCATTCAAACTCTAGAACCTAAAGGTCCCCCAGACAGCCCCCCAACATGCACTCCTCAGGGTCTCCCAGAACTGCACCTAATGTGCCCTTACCCAGTGGGTCCCCAAAAGTCTGAATTCCTCTGAAGGATGACCCCTGACCGACACTTCTTTTTCAGGGTCCCTCATCAAAACTCCCTCCCAGGATCTCTTGGATGAAAGACTTCACTTAGTCTGCACCCCTCCTCCGGGGGCCCCGAATCTCACACTCCAATTAAGGCTAGCCTAGCCTAAAGTGGAGTTGTTCATCAGAGGTTCCCAGAACAATCTGCAGCTAATCCCTTACTGGGGGTCCCCGAGACCTGTGAACTCTTCAGTAGTTGGAGTTTGTCCCTAAGGGATTCTCCCAAAGGCCCCCAGGACAGCCCCTCCAGTCAGCACTGACTTAGGGTCCCCAAGGGTCTCATGAGCCCCTAATTCGGGGGGACTTGTTCAGTCTCTGCATATATATCTGCGGAGTCCTAGGAATCAGCCAGCGTCCTTTAAACCTAAGATCCTGGGTGGGCGGGGCTTTCCTGACTTCATGTACTATGAAGGGGTCCCAAGATCCTTGAGGCCACCTGCGGAGCATTCCCCTAAATCTCTTGACCCCTTATTGGGAGTCTTAGCTCAGTCTACACTTGTCCTTCGGGGTGCCCGGGGAGAGGGGATGGATTAACTCCATCAGCACCTGTCCCCCCATAGTCCCAGGGTGGATGGAGCTTCAGGGGGCGGGGACTAACTTTGTTTACACCTGTCTGTCACCAGTCCCTAATGTCCCTCAGTTGAGAGGGACTTGAACCCATCTGCACCCCACACCCACCTCAACCCCGATACCCCACTCCCCCACCCCAGTGGGCATGGCTATGCAGTTTGCACTTGTTGCTGATTTCCTAGTGGGCGGGGCTTAGCGGTCTGCACCAGTTCCTGGGAGGTCCCTTGGTGGGTGGGGCTTAGTTGTTTGCACCTGCGAGAGAGGCGACTCCATCCCCACTCCCGGTGGGCGGAGCTTGGCGGGTCTCCTGATGGACAGGCCCTATGCACCTGTCCCTGGGGTCCTCTGGTGGGCTAAGCTTGGCTGTCTGCACCTGCCCCAGGGGATCTGCACTGGTCAAGACTCAGATATCTGGCCCTGGCCCTCAGGTCTCCGGTGGGCGGGGCTCAGCCCTACGCGTCCGTCACTGGGGTCCCCAGTGGGCAGGGCTCAGCCCTATGCACCAGTCCCTGGGGTCCCCGGTGGGCAGGGCTCAGCCCTATGCACCAGTCCCTGGGGTCCCCGGTGGGCAGGGCTCAGCGGTATGCACCTTGCCGCAGGGTCCTCATTGGGCAGGGCTCAGCTTATTGCACCTGTCACCGGGAATCCGTCTGTCGGCTCCCCGCGTCCCCGGTGCCGACCCACGTACCTCGCGCGTGGTCACCTCCTCCTTCTCGGAGATCCGTAGCAGCAGCCGATCGTTCTCCAGCTCGAGAGAGCGGACGCGGTCAATGTAGTGCGCCAGGCGGTCGTTGAGCTCGCGCAGCTCCTCCTTCTCCTGCAGCCGAGACAGGCGCGCGGGCGAAAGCGGAGTGGCGGGCCCTGCGCGGGGCGGCAGGGACGCCATGGCGGAGGCGGCGGCGCGCGGATCCCCTCGGCTGCCCCGGTGCGGCGCGCTCATTCAATCCGCGCCGCGGAAGATGGCGCCGCTGCCCTCCGCGCGTGGTTCGCCGGGTCTTGTAGTCTTCTCCCGGGCACGGAGCACGTTGGGAAAGGTAGTCCATGAGGCAGCGTGCGAGGCATGCCAGGAGATGTAGTTTCCAGGGTCCGGCCGCCTCGCCTCCGGATTCAGTTCCTTGTAGGGGATGGGTTCAGAGTTATGACTTCCACATGAGCGCATGTAACACGCACACACAGAAATAAATGGTAAATTAAATAAATGCAAAGTAATCAAACAAAAAGACAGCAAGGGCGGGCGAAATGTCTCAGAAGTTAGGAACATGCTGCCAAGTCTATGATCAAAGTTCAATCCCTCGGTCTACATAGAAGAAAACTGACTCACACAAGTTGTCCCCCGACCTCCACACGTACAGAAACACAAAGAAATGGGATTTTTAAAAACTTGAAAGAACCATTTCGAAGCAAATATCCACTGTCTTCCCAGCACTGGGAAGGTTGAGACAGGAGGATTGAAGACAGCATAGCAAGGCTATGAATGTGACTCAGTTGGTACAGCTCTTCTCCAAACAGTCCTAATGTCCCCTGGAGGGCGTTTCTGTGCACCTCTAGCAGGCTCAGCTGCAGCCAGACCCCTAAGTCAGGACGGGAAGAACTAGCCCTGAGTTCGCCTAGCCTAAGAGCTACTTAGTGTCAAAGGACCTGCTACTGTTTTTCGTTTTCTTACAATTAAAACTACTAATTTGCAAAATGTAACTAGGGGAGGAACTGGAGGGGTTCAGGAGTTAAGGGCACAGGTTGCTCTTCCAAGAGGTCCTGGGTTCAATTCCCAGCACCCACGTGGCAGCTCACAACTCCCTCCTGAAAATCCAACACCTTCACACATACAAAACATCAATCCACATAAAAATAAATAGATAAAACATTAAAAAAAATGGGTTGGGGGAGTGGTCGTGGTCAGGGTAAAGCCTCTCCTAGAATGCCCCAATGTAGATGAGAGTTTACCTAAAGAGCAGTAGGCCCTCTGGGTGGTGGTGGCTCACCCCTTTAATCCCAGCACTCAGGAGGGAGAGGCAGGCGGATCTCTGTGAGTTCCAGGCCAGCCTGGTCTACAGAGCAAGTTCTAGTGAGAGACTCCAAAGCTACAGAGAAACCCTTTCTCAAAAAGAAAAAAAGGAAGAAAGGAAAGAAAGAAAGAAAGAAAGAAAGAAAGGGAAGGAAGGAAAGGAAAGGAAAGAAAAGAGAAAAAGCAAAGCAAAAACAGAGCAATGGGCTCTAGGTTTTATCTCCTGGAGGGCAAAACATTTTCTTTTCCTATCTGATTCCCACTGGCCTGCATTCATGTCCTCGTCTCAGACCCAAAGGGAATGGCAACCCAGCTCCCCGCTCCAATAAAAGGACAGGCCCATTGACTCGAAATTGAGTCTAGGCCCAGCTCACCCTGAGCTGTAGGGGGATTTCTGGCAGTTAGACGAAAAGCCAACATCTCTAGGAACTTCTGAAGCCTGTTCCCATTTTCCTTGTCTCTGGCAGGAAGGGACATGTGGCTCTCCAGTTAATACCCACCCGTGGAGCCTATCAACACATCAAAGTCCACAATGGCCTCTAGACTCTCCCAGGCTCCACTCACGTTTCCAAGCACCCTCATCTCCTCCACGAGCTCACTGGCCCATCTCCTCTCCAGGTACCCCTTCTCTTTGTAATCCTCCAGATCTATTCCCCCTGTCGCGCCTCTCTGCTTCCTTTGGGTGACAGCCCAAGAAACAGTTTGGAATAAACTTTTCCTTTTCTGTCCACAAAGTGGCCGTTTCCGTTTCTTAACTGCGCGCTCACCCCTTTCGGCCCTTGCTGTCTCTGAGCTTTGGGGCTTGTTGCTAGTGTTCCCTCCTAAGTGTGTTTCCCCTACTTGTTGGCATGCTGTACTCTGCAAAGCCAAGGCTTGCGGTTGACTTCCTGCCCTCTTCTCTCAGCACGGGGCGGGGTTCTTGGGTCACCCCACCCCTGCACTTCTGGACTCTAAGTCCCAGAAAACCCCGCGGTGCCTTGGATGGGGCGGGACCCTCTCCTCCCACGTGCACTTTGGAAGCGGTCCTGCGATTTTCAAATTTTGGCGCTGAGCGGATGGGGCGGTGACAGCTGCAGTGACAGCTGCAGCCGAGGTGTCCCCTCACTGCCCGGACCTGCTGGCTTACCCATCCCACCGGCTCTCCAAACAGAGGATGGGGAGTAGAGGACCCTCGGTTCCAGGAGCGAAAACTGAGACCCATGATAATCAAGGACTGGCCTGGAAAATACCCCCCCAACAGCATAAGACTGAGCTTGAGGCTATCCTTGCCCTTTGTGCCTGGGGCGCTACAAAGTGGTTGCTTGCTGTCTGCTTTGGGGGTACAGGGCTGTGAACAGGAAATCCGGACCTCTAGACCCTCAACCCACTCACTGCTCAGTGCCCATCCCTCTACCCTCCATACCCTGGCGCCACTGTCCCCGCCTAGGCTGGATTTTGGCGCCAGTTTTAAATAATAATAAAAATAAATAAATTGCATTCCAAAGGACGTCGCTGGCTTCTAGTCCTTTGGGCTGTATTCGAAATTCCGGAGCTTGGATCTCTGGAGAAGGTGAAATTCGGAGCCTGGATTTCAGGAAGATTTGGGTCCTGAGTTTGGGTTCCAAATTGTGGAATTCTGTATTTCCAGATCCTAGATTCAGGAATCTGGAGTGTAAACTGTCTTTTCTGGACTGGGGGGGGGGGGGGCTGGGTACTGAATTCTGTATTTGAGGGAGGCCTATTTAGGAATTTCAATTCTGGAGCTGTGCCAAGCTCACTCCCAGAATTTGGGGAGTTCTATTCCCAGCAACCATCTCACAACCATCTGTATTGAGTCCTGGTACCCTCTTCTGGCCTGCAGGCATACATGCAGGCAGAGTACTGAGAATGCTGTATACATAATAAATAAATAAATAAATAAATAAATAAATAAACAAACAGGCAAATAAATAAATAAACAAATAAATAAATCTTTAAAAATATTTTTTTAATTTATTATGTATACAATATTCTGCCTGTGGTTGCTGGGAATTTAACTCAGGACCTTTGGAAGAGCAGTCAGTGCTCTTAACCGCTGAGCCATCTCTCCAGCCCCTTAAACTACATTTTTGTTACATCTGAAATTATTTTAATATGCATAGGTGTTGTAACCATGTAACAGTGAGGGTTGGAAGACAGAGGGGGCCTCTCTGTCTTTGCCTTCCACTGTTCAGATCCTGGGATTGAATTCAGTCAGATAAACATGCTTGGCAGCAGGCCCCCTTATCCTTTGAGCCACGGCACCAGCCCTAGAAATTAATCTAACTTCATACGTGTAGGAAAGTTGTACTGTGCAGCAGAGTCGGTTCCGCTGCTGCATCAGTGCACCCAGGTCAGAAATTCATTTTCCTCCAGCATGGGGGCAGCGTCAAATCTTAACTGCAATTTTGTTTTAATAGTGTCTTTCTTTGTGTGTGTACACGTGTGCATTCTACACGAGCTATGCTGATGTGGGATTCCCCTTTGTATGCTGTGAATATGATTGGTTAATTAATAAAGAAAACTGGCTTGCCTGATGGGGCAAAAGAACAGAGCTAGGCAGGGAAAACTAAACAAAATGCTGGGAAAAGGGAGGTGAAAAAAGAGAAAAGCCATGTGGCCCCTCCGGAGCCAGACAGAATTTTAGATGATAAGCCACAGCCACGTGGCAATACATAGATTAATAAAAATGGGTTAAATTAAGATGTGAAAGTTAGCCAATAAGAAGTAAGAGCTAATGGGCCAAACAGTGTTTTAAATAAAGTTTCTGTGAGGTTATTTTGGTTCTGGGCAGCCGGCCGGGGCCAACAAGCAGCGGTAGGCTCCTACAACAGTAAGGGCTAATGCAAGAGCCCCTTGCCATGACCTTGGTGGAGGATCAGAGGGTAACTTCATCTCCTTCCATCTTTACGTGGCTCTGTTCTGTGGGGCAAGTGCTGCAGTTCTTTAGTCTTCCACAGCCAGCACCTAACCACTAAGCCTTGTCCTCCCTTATTTTGTTTTCCCACTACTGGAGATAAAACCCAAAGCCTGAAGCATAATAAAAAGTTCTTTATCCCGGGCCACGCACTCAGTCCCTCACTGGGGATTCTAGGCGGGGCTCCACCCTGACCACGCCCCCAACCCCTCACTAGGGGATTCTAGGCGGGGCTCCACCCTGACCACGCCCCCAGCCCCTCACTAGGGGATTCTAGGCGGGGCTCCATCCTACCATGCTCCCAGCTCCTCCCTGTGGGATTTTAGGGGGTGCTCCACCCATGAGCCACTATGGGCTTCTAGAAAAGACTTTCACACATCAACCACACACACTGTTTTTGAGACAGTGTGTCCGTTTATTACCCAGGCTGACCTCACTATAGTCCAGCCTAACCTAGAATCTGAGATGCAGAATTACTAGGATTATACATTTGAAACAATCTTGGGTCCAGAATTCCTGTCTCAAAGCAAAAAAATAAAGCTTAAGGGGAAGGAGGGCTACCTGGTGACTGTCCTGCAGGTGAGGTGGGGAAGGTGTGGGATGAATGGCCTTTTGTTGCGAGCCCAGCCTATGTAACCATTTTGAGAAAAGATTTTCTGTGCAGACAGACTTTCAGAGAGATCAGGCCAGCCGCTTGAGGATGCAGGGCCGGAATCTCTTCCCAAATTGAGACAGGGAGAGTTGGGCAGCCGAAGCCATCAGCTGTCCTGTCCCCACGAGTAGGGAGACACAGTGGCCTTCTGCCCCCAGCTCTTCTGTGTGCTCCTTGTCGCCCGCACCTGCGCCAACCCCACCTGCTGCCGGCTGTTTCCTGTCTTACAAATGTCTGGCCGCTCAGAGGATGAGAGCCTGAGTCACTGCCCCTGAAAACTCTCCTTGGGGACGGTACCGGAGTCCTGTTACACCCTGTGAGAAAACGTGATGTCAGAGCCTCGCTCTCAATTCCTGGCCTCCTGTGGGGGCGGGGTCATCCAGAGCCACTAGGCAGACCGGGCTCCCTGTCTCCCCTTCTGCTCTGACTGCCCCTGCCCATGGGCTGCCACCTTACTCTGGTTCAGAGTTCAAGTCCCTGATCCCAGAATGGCCTCTGCCTCCCTTCTGCTACCCCTCCTTCTGCCTCCCTCCTCCCTCGGCTCTAACCACATAGACCTCCTGGATGTGCTCCCAACACGCCAAACTCTGGCCTGCACAGGACCTTTGCACAGGTTGCTCTGTCTTCTTGGCGCTTTCATTTTCCAAGCTCAATTTAGATGCTACCTCCTTAAGGGAGCCCACCATGACTGCACCGTTTGACAAAGCCGTGACCTCATCACCCACAGCAGTATCAAAGGTCAGCTGATAACTCCCCACCTTGTGGCAGGACCTTTGCATAAACATGGCCTTTTTTTTTTTTTTTTTTTTTTTTTTTTTTGCATATGACCTTTTAGAGAAGGAATTTGCCCACTTCATGCCCGGAATTAAGACCATGCTTTTATTTCTGATTTCTGGTTTTTAGGATTCTTTTATTTGACGATATGGGTTCCTGGGATTGAACTCAGCAATTGACTCTCCTTACCCATAATTAAAAAAAATTTTTTTAAGACAGAATTTCTTTATGTTGCCCTCTGTAGACCAGGCTGACCTTGAACTCACAGAGATCTCCCTGCCTCTGCAGGGCTGGGATTAAAGGCTTGTGCCACCACAACCTGTCTGAAAAGACATCTTAATTGTGTGTGTGTGTATATGTGTGTGTGAGTGCACTGCCCACAAAGCCCAGAGGAGCTGGAGTGACAGGCAGTTTTGAGCATCCTGATGTGGGGGCCGGTCCTCCCCAGCCTGTCAGCCCAGGCCCTGGAGAAGGGAGGCAGAAACAGGGATCTTGTCTCTTACTGGCCAGCCGGGGGATCTGTGAGGCAATGTCGCCAGCAGAATGTGGAAGGAGAGCACGCGAGGTTGTTCTTTGGTGCACACACTGTCTTGTCCTCTCCTGGGCATGCAATAAGGGAGCTCACAGGCCCAGAGACGGCCGGTCCTGGTGGGAGAGTCCAGGTGGCCCTGCCTGCTTTCTGTAGGCCTGTAGTCCAGGGTCCCAGCTGGGGGACCGTGCCCCACATTAAGAGGCATCTCCCCACATCAATTAACGCAAACAAGAGGGTCTCCCACAGGCAACCCCACAGCCCTGTATTGTAGCGAGCTGCGTGGTGTCACACATGATGGAGATGTATAATCAACTCCTGAGATGGCTAAGGCCTGACCTATGCTATGATCACGCAATGATTATCAGCTGCCTGCATATGTGTGAACCTATGGGCAATGCCCACCTGGCAGTTCGGGCTACTTAAGGGCTGGGAGAGGTTTGCCCAGGGAGAGGAGAGAGGAGAGAGAGAGAGAGAGAGAGAGAGAGAGAGAGAGAGAGAGAGAGAGAAGAGAGAAGAGAGAGGGGAGGAGAGTAAAGTCCTGGAATAAACTGCAGTGAGAAGAGCTCCCGTGGTCGCATCATTCCTTGCGGGTCGAGGGTGGCCGTGACACTGTATGCCAGGTGATTCTAGAGTTCGCTGGTTGACATTAACACTGGTTGTCACCTTACAAGATAAAAAAAGGTGGAGGACCCTGACTGGGCCTCAGTTGGTAGAACGCTGGCCTAGTGTCCCCAAGGTGCTGGAGCATGGCATAAGCCAGCTGTGATGGCCCAGGTCTCTCATGTTGACAGGAATGTCAGGAGCCCATGGCCACCCTGGACTACATAATGAGCTCAGGCCAGCCTGGGCTACATGAGTCCTGTCTCAAAACAAACAAACAAACAAACAAAAAGAAACAGAAAGAAAAGGAAAAGAAAGGAAGGAAGGAGACGGGAAAGCCGGGAAGCACCATGATGTTTCTAGGAACCCAGGCCCTTCCTGGTGCCTCCTGACAGCAGCCACAACAGCCCCTCCCGGGAGCCTGGCCTTTGCCCGCAGTTTCCACTGCCCCCGTGCTGGTCCTGATCTTTGAGAGCCCTGCTCATCCCACAGGCCTCTACTTAGTCCTGCACAGACTCGGGTCGCCCCTCCCAATCCTTTTCTGTCTAGAACCCAAATGCTAGGCCTTGGTGTGGCCGAGCTCCGATTCAAGGCATGTTCCTGGGCTTTTTGTTTGTTTTGTTTTTCAAGACAGGGTTTCTCTGTGTAGCCCTGGCTGTCTGGAACTCGCTCTGTAGACTAGGCTGGCCTCCTGTCTAGCCTGTCTCTGCCTTATGACTGCTGGGATTAAACACATGTCCCCTACCCCTACTTTGACTTTTCTTTTCTTTTTTTTTTGGTTTTTTAATTTAAAAAATCGTACATTTATTGGTTTTGCACCGCCTGTGCACCTGGTGCTTGCCTGGAGCCTTTAGAGGCCAGGAGAGGGCGTCAAATTCCCTGGGACTGGAGTCACAGTGTGGGTGCTGGAAACTAAACCCAAGTCCTAGCCGGGTGGTAGTGGCACACGCCTTTAATCCCAGCACTTGGGAGGCAGAGGCAGGTGGATCTCTGTGAGTTCGAGACCAGTCTGGTCTACAAGAGCAAGTTCCAGGACAGGCTCCAAAGCCACAGAGAAACCCTGTCTCGAAAAACCAAGAAAAAAAAAAAAGAACAAACTTTTCGGGCTGGAGAGGAGAGATGGCTCAGTGGTTAAGAGCATTGCCTGCTCTTCCAAAGGTCCTGAATTCAATTCCCAGCAACCACATGGTGGCTCACAACCATCTGTAATGAGGTCTGGTGCCCTCTTCTGGCCTGCAGACATACACAGACAGAACATTGTATACTAAATAAATAAATAAATAAATACCCAGGTCCTCCGGAAGAGCAGCCAGTGCTCTTAGCTACTGCCTCTCCAGCCCCGCCCCCTTTGAGACTCATGAAACCCAGGCTAGCCTCATACTTACTGCATAGCCCTGGGTGATTCTGAACTGCTGACTGATCCTTCTGCCTCTGCGTCCCCAGTATTATCAACCCCAGGATGACAAGTGTGTACCACCATATCATGTGGTACAGAGGAAGGGAGCCAGGGCCTTGGACATGCGGGAGTGCTCTACCCACGGAACCACAGCCACAGCAGGGAGGCCAATTCAAACACGCATCTAATAAAGTCATTTGTGTGTGCGGGCACTAGTACGCCTTGGAGCACTTATGGGGGTCAGATGTTCTCTTCTTCTACCCTGTGGGTTCCGCGGATCAAAGTCATGCCTGCCAAGGAGCGCCTTTCCCTACTGCCATCTTCCCGTCCCTTCATGGTTGATATTTAAAATATTGTATGTATAGCATATGTCGGGTTGGGATCTAGTATATACAGATATCGGTGGTGAGCACATGCCTGGCATCACGAAACCCTGGATTCATTCCCAGCATCGGGAAAATACAAAACAAAACAAAACCCAAAAACCTATTGCAAGTGTTCTCTTCCCCTCCCTTTCCGGAAGCTGCGCGCGCAGAGACCTCTTGAGGCCGCCAGGTGTCGCCGGCGCGCCTCTCACGCCAGGGACATTTCGCGCTCTCGGTGGGCGGCGCGGAGGAGGCGTGATGCGTCACTGGACCCGGGGGCTGGGAATCCGGGGGAACCGTGCTGCGCTGCCGGGGCCAGGCTACCCAGGCTGGCGGAGGAGGGGGACGCAGTGTGAGTCACCAGGAGCCCCCGTGGACCGTGGGAGAGCCCCACGCGGGGTCTGCCCGCGCGCCCTCCTCGTGTCCTTGCTGTTTCCCTCTGCCCCCAGTACAGCCACTAACGACCTCGGAAGCCTCAGTTTTCCTTTTGTGTAATGCAGATTATTAGTCCCTTTGCTAGCTAAATGGTGGACGAGATAAATGCGTGGCGGAAAGGGTCTACGGCTCATGTTGCGCACTGCAAAAATGCTAGTGACAAAAGAGTGGCTGCCATCCAGGCACCTTGTCCCGGGGGCAGCTGACTTTCGCTTTGCGTCGGTCCCACCACAAGGGTCAGGTGTGGGGAAGCGGTCCAAGGCTAGACCGTCAGGCAGGAGGAGGGGCCGCAGCGCAGAGCCTGCAGCTCTCTTCACCTGCGCCTCCCACGCGCACCCCACCCTGAAACTCTCTGGGTGCCGGGAGGTAGAAAGGGTTCCTGATCTCCCCCCAGCAATCCCTTGGTGCTCTGCAGCAGTGGCCTCCGGGGAGACCCCAAAGCCATCTACGAAGACCGGCCGGGTAGCTGTAGCTTTCTGTGAGACCCCCACCCCCACCCCCCTGGAGCGGGCAGTGCGTTCTCGAAGCACCGTCGCAGTGGCGGTGGTGAGTGCCTTGGTATTTCACACTTTGCGGTGAGAATCCCAGCGTCCTCGAAGTTACTAAGCGCTTACTGATTTAGAACACTGTACAACCCTCCAAGGCCGGGATTGCATTCACGCGAGAAGTTCGGTTACTCAAGGTCTGGGGTCTCCGAAGATGGGCAGGACCTCCCCACCCACAAGAAGTCGCCATCCTGGGAAGATTAGGGCTGCAGACCGAGGTCCCGCGCGCCTGCACAGCCTTTCCCCGGGCTGAGCCTGGGAAAGGCTGGGGACTCTCCCGGGGACTGGGAGGGGAATCCAGACAGCCCTCCCCGAAAGTCCAGGCCAGCCTCGCGCGCTGGAAACCCCGCGCGCGGCCTGCGTAGCGCGGCTGCCGGGAAATCAGGAGAGAAACTTCTGGTTTTTTGGGTCTGTGTGTGTGTGTGGGGGGGGGGGGGGTTCTTGCTTGCTTTTCTGGCACTCGCGGCTTCCCGGGTTCGCGCTCCTCCCAGCCCAAGTCCCCACGTGGGGCAGCCGGCGCTTGAGCTCCGCCCTTTCCACACTACCAGCCAATCGCAGCGCAAGCTACTTGTCTCTTTGTGTATCCACCAATGGGAGAGCAGTAGAGGTCCGTCGAGGCCACGCCCACTCGGAGAGTCTATATACTTGGCTCCCGGCGGCCGCGCTTTTACTCCTCGGCAGCCTTGGACCTGTTCCCACCCTCGGGACTTTTGGATTAATTTTCGTGAGGATTTTTGCAATCTTTTTTTTCTTCTCGCCTTTTTCTTGGGAAGGGAAGTCCCACTGCCTTTGGAAGACCTTGGACGTTTCTGATCGCCCGGGAAGGTATTTTTCCTCTTGACTCGGATCTGGACGCATATTTTTGCCCTTGGGGATCTTCCGTGAGGGTCCGCTGTGGAGTGTGACTGCACCATGACGCTGGAAGAGCTGGTGGCGAGCAACAACGCGGCTCAGAAGTGAGTACGGGGCCCGAGGTCTCACCACCCGCCGCCTGAAGTCGGCCGGCTGTCATCGGCTAATAGCCTCCTCTCCCTTGACCTCTTAGGATGCAGGCGGTGACCGCCGCGGTGGAGCAGCTGCTGGTGGCCGCGCAGCGTCAGGATCGCCTCACCGTGGGGGTGTACGAGGCGGCCAAACTGATGAATGTGTGAGTCAGCACCCCCCTTGTTCGCGCGTGGGTGGGGGCGCCCCTCTGATGCACGCGCGCTCCCAACACCCCTGTAGGGCACGGGTCTTAGGGGACTTTCCCAGTGCTCTCGGTATTGGGGAGTGGAGGGTGACATTTCTCTGAGATTTTTTATTGGGGGGGGACTCGCTGCAGAACCCAGACATTGCAAGTTTGAGGTTTTGTGGCTTTTGTTTTGACAAGGCAACCCCATTAACTTTGAACCCTGCGCCCCCTCCCCCACTTCCATCAGCATTTGCATAGTCGGCCTCCCCGGCAACCGTGCAGCTGGGGGGGGGGGGACGGGGACTTGTTCTTGCACACTCCTGGTGCACCGTGGTCTTGTCACTTCTCTCCCGCCTGTGGTCCCCGAGCTCGTGCACGGTGCCATCCCCTCCGTGTCTAGCCTCCCCCTGACACCCCCTCTCTCCTGCAGGGACCCTGACAGCGTGGTCTTGTGCCTCCTCGCCATAGATGAAGAGGAGGAGGATGACATCGCCTTGCAGATCCACTTCACCCTGATCCAGTCGTTCTGCTGTGACAATGACATTGACATCGTCAGGGTATCCGGCATGCAGAGGCTGGCGCAGCTCCTGGGGGAACCGGCAGAGACACTGGGCACCACTGAGGCCCGAGACCTGCACTGTCTTCTGGTCACGGTAAGCCATGCGTGTGTCTCATTGCCCGACCCCGCTCGCCCCGGGCACCTAGGTACCGTGTTTGTCAACATAACCGGGCTGGCTAGTCGGTCACCAGCTCACTGCCCAGCCATGCTCGGCATGTCCCGTGGGCTGCCTCGTCACCCTGGCAGCTATTTTGAGCCAGCCTGTTTGTTCCCCAAAGGGGCCCCAGGGCGCTGGAGGGAGGCTCCCTACCAAACTCCTAGAGCTCCCACTAAACCCTTCCCTTTTGTTCCCCCTTCACAGAACTGTCACACAGATACCTGGAAAAGCCAAGGCTTGGTGGAGGTGGCCAGTTATTGTGAAGAGAGCAGGGGAAATAACCAATGGGTCCCCTATATCTCTTTAGAAGAACGCTGAGGCCCTCTCCAAACATCTAAAGCAGCTGTTGAGTTGCTGTCCCCTAAAAAAAGTTAAATAAAATACATATTTGACTTCCCCTCATCCCCAAGAACAATCCCTCAAAAGCCTCCCTACCCGTGAGACCTTCCGGGAGGGGCGGAGTCACTGACACCGAGAGGAGAGGGGGAGTGTGCGCCTGCCCGCCCAGGGGCGGTGGAACCCGGAGCAGCACCACAGGTGGTCGCCGAGACAGGAAGGAGGGGAGCCCGGGCCGGAAGAGATGGAACCTTGGAGTCCAGGCCTGGGAATCTTGCAGCCCAGCCTCTGCACGCAGCCTCAGCCAGGAGCGCGGAGGGTCTGGATTCGACACCATAGGGTCGGCGAGGTGTCCGACCCTGCAGGACAGTGAACTGTGCACAACGGAGAGCGGCGACCGTCGCCGCGGGAGCCCGGACGAGCCCGGGACTCTGCTACTCTGATACAAATCTATTTTGTTATTGTGCTGAGCAAGACAGGTCGCTTGCTTGCTTATTCTTTTTTAAAGTTTCTAGTACAGAGACTGTCAAATAAACTTGTTAAGCCTCCGGGTTCTTGTTGTGCTTCCCTCCTTCCACCGGTCCCTCCAGGTGCCCCCCTATGCCGCCCTATGGCCACCCAGCCTTGTCAGGAGCTCTGAGCTCCGCAGCTCTAGACACCTCTGCTCTGCTGCAGGCGCCACCACCCAAGTCCTGCTGCATCACAGCAATTAAGAGGCAGGTTTATTACGAAACCTGGCGGCCCAGCCCGCCTGTTACCCGCTGTGCTGGAGCCGCAGCTGGAGCCGAGGCCCTGGGTCTCGACTCACCGGGAAGTGGCTGCAGTACCCCCTCCCAGCCGTCGGCCACAGCCCGGAGACCAGGGAGATTGCCAGGGCACCTGAGGCCACACACAAAGGGTCCTTGTGGGGGCGGGGGATTCCCGACCTCCCCTGCGACGCACCAAAGCTCTTCTTCCTGGGATGGGCCCTATGGATGCACAAAAGGAAAAGAATATTTTTTTCATTCCCCCCTGAACTAAAATCAACAGTAGGAAAACACCCTGGAAGCCTTGGCACGCTCTGCATCTCACTCCAAACCGAAACCCCGAAACCGTACGGCTCCTCCCAGGGCTCTTTTACCCTGTCGGCCTCAGTTTACCCGTTCCCAGCAGCCGCGACCTTTCCACCGAGCACCTGGTGGGTGGTGGAAATCCCCAGGGGCGCCCTGGGGGTCACGCGCAGAAGGGGGAGCACCAGGAGGGGAGTCCCCCGGGGGTGGGGGAGGGGAAGGCTACCTGGGAGCAGAGTGTCCGGGATGAGAGGTCACGAGCTGAAGTGTTGGGTCAAGAGCCCTGGCGCGAGGGGCCCAGGGTGGTCACGGGTTTGGGGAGATGCAGTGAGTTGGGGAGGATTAGGAGTTAGGGTGTAGATTCAACAGTCTTTGAATTACACCCGGGGGAGGAAGGTCACCATGGCAGGGGCACCCAGAAGCATTTGGGTGGAGAAGTAAACAGATTGGAGGGGTAGGAGGGAGATGGGGCCCTGAGATGGCACCTGAGGGACAGAGAGCCAGGAGGGTCACAGGGTGAGACTTCCCTGGCCTGGGAATATTGGGGGAGGGGGGAACACAGTCTTGCCTAGCAAGTCTGTGTTGCTCTGCTCTTTGGACCTGGAACCTGCTGTCCCTTCCCTGACCTGGTGGCTTCTTGGGTTCCCTACCCAGGTGTCCATAAGACTGACAGGCCCCGGACCAGCAGGAGTGAGTTGAGGGAGGAGTTACTGCGCTCTCAAGCCAGGACCTGAAGGTTCTGAAGTCTTCCTGGTGTGGAATCACTTTGAATACCTGGCCCCCTGATTCTGCCATACCAGCCCAGGGTCTTCATTCCACGCTCGAAACTGCCCCGGCCTCATTGGCTCCCAGAAAAAGAGGAGAAGCCACAACCTGGCTTGGAGTCTGGAATTATGGGTGGATGAGAGGAAAACTTTAGGCAGCTGAGGGGAGACTGAGCCATCCTCAGTCA
Source organism: Alexandromys fortis (assembly GCF_014885135.2). Taxonomy (NCBI): domain Eukaryota; kingdom Metazoa; phylum Chordata; class Mammalia; order Rodentia; family Cricetidae; genus Alexandromys; species Alexandromys fortis. The sequence continues at coordinate 846,860 of NW_026068096.1, read as the reverse complement.
ACAGAGAGAAGCTGTCCCAGGTCACCGAGCTTTGGTCCTGCTCTGGGCTGCTGGTCCCCTTAGGGATACCATCGTGTGCCAGGGAACGTGGGTGTGTTCCTTGGACGTTAAGCAGGAAAAACTTGGCAATGCAGGCTGCAGGCAGATGGGCGTGGCACACACGCACACGCACGCTTGCACACGCAGTCCCCGGACTCGGTTATAGGAACACAAACCCCTGCACCTGGGCACTTCCTGTTCCTCTTGGCCGAGTTGCTCCATCTCTCTGAGCTGGCTCTCCTGAGTGACGTGCAGGTAAAGGGCTTGTAGAAACAGGTGTGTGTTCACCCTGGCCGACATCCCTTGAAACTCACAGACCCCTGGTGACACCTCAGTAGCACACGAGGTTCTAGCTCTTTCCCTGAAGCCCCTCTTTCCAGGCACAGGTGATGAGGGCTCTGTGCGCCCGTTCAGCTGTACTGAAGGAGCAGGCTGGGGCAGGTGCTGGGCGGATCGAATACACAGCGATGCTGGGTGAAAGAATACGACACAGCTGCTTTTATATTTGATTTTGTTCTTGCATGGTGAAGGGTCCGAGGTGAGGTTGGTGCTAGGGATGGAAGGGAGAGGAATTCAGGGTCTGAAAATGATCTGCTCCCTGGGCTCCACCCTGACCCTCACTGGGGGCGTCCAGGCGGTAGGGGTGGAGGGGGGGCCCACTCACTGGCCACGCCCCCAGACCGTTGGAACCTTCTTGTCAGGGCTCCACCCCGCCCACGCCCCCAGCCCCTCACTGGGAGATTCTAGGCGGGGCTCCACCCTGACCACACCCACAGCCCAACTAGCCTATTCAATTTTAATTAGGCGACAGCTCAGGACGTCTCCAGGAGATGGGCATCATGATTAGTGTCCCTATTTCACAGAGAAGCGATTCAAGAAGGTGGAGCCACCTGCCCAAGGTCCTGTGACTGGTCACTTCCACAGTACAGGGTTTCCCTAAGCTGAGTGGTGTCACAAGACTTGGCAAGGACACAACAAGCTGCAGGCTAACATGAATCCCCGAGGGACAAAACAGTCTGTCCCGAGGCTGGAACACAGAAAGTCACCTTTGCGTCAAACTCTTCTTTGATGTGACTTGATTCTTTGTGTCACCTGCGTTTGTTTTATGTAACTCTGACTGCCCTTTCCTGCCCTTCTGGGAACCTGCAGTTAGCAAAGAGGCAAGAAGCATCACGGTTCGGTTCAATATGCCTTTTTCAGCTCAAAAGGGCTGCGGGGGCGTGGCTAGAAAGGGGGCGGGCCTCGGCCCAGAGCTTCCGATGGGAGTCTCAGGACCAATTAAACCTGTCGAGAATCTATCTGATCCTCAGGCCCACCACTCGTGTTCCCGGTGCTCTGGTTGTGAGCTGCCTTGTGGGTGCCGGGAACTGATTTTAACGTGGAGCCTTCTCTCCAGCCCCTCATTTTGTGTTTGAGACAGGGTTTCTCTGTGTAGCCCTGGCCGACCTGGAACCTGCTGTGTAGATCAGGCTGGCCCCCAACTCACAGAGATCCCCAATGCTGGCAAGGCACACTTGTGCCGTCATAAACTAGCTTTTTATTTTTCCTTAAAAAATATATTCTATTTATTTTTGCATGTGGAGGTCAGAAGACAACTTTGGGGAGTTGGTTCGCTGTGGGTCCTGGGATTGAACTCAGGTGCTCAAGCTTGGCCACAAGCCCCTTCACCCTCCAAACCCCGTCTCCCACGCTGACGGTCAGTTTTTAATGACTGTCTCACTCTCAAGTCAGACAGGCCTGAAAGTCCCTGCAGATCCTGAGATCCCAGGGCTGTGTGTCACTGCGTCCCAGACAGTTCTGACCTTTCTTCCCGCCCCTCAGCTCTGGAACCGTCATCCTGGGCTCCACCCGGTCCACAGAGGGGGTCATTCTCTCCTAGCACCCCACCACTGGAGGGGCCTCATTGTTCATCCGGTCCCTAGGAGTTACCCAGCCCTGAAGAAGGAAGCAGAAGAGCTCAGAGAGATAGATTTGGGCCAACTGGGGTTCCTCAAACTGGGAAACACCTTCCAGCCCAAAGCCGTATCAGTCTCCCCAGAGACCCTGACAACCCAGAATTCCTTCCAAAGACCCAAAGCAATCTCTCCCCCAAACCCACGGCCTACAACCTGGAAATGGCTCCTCCACCGGGGACCGAAAAGGCTTGGTCTCCCCCACCAATCCACATCTGCAGGACCCACAGGGAGGTTTCCTCTCTCTGCGGTCCCTATTCCTTTCCTACACTGTTCCCACCCCACCCCCTCTCCGACTCTACGGTTCCCAGGACCCTGGGAGTGGGTGGAGACAGCAGCTTCCGGGGGCAGAAACCAAGATCCTTCGTGCTCATGTGGAGCGCGCTCCAGGCCCGAGCACGCACTCACGCAGGCATGCACCTAAGAGGCCAAATTTGAGATCACCCGGCGTAGAGTGCGTGGGAGTGACGTTTATGAATTCGTGTACACAGCAGGCGCGCCATTCTCTGCTGGCTCCAAGACGGCAGAGCTCAGCACCCCTAAAGGAGAAGGAGAGTTGACTCTTGCCGCACACTGATGGGTTACTAGAGCCAGGAGAGCCCAGCCAGCTGTGACTCAGTTTCCCCACCCATAAAAGGGAAAGTGCAAGGGCCCTCCCACGTGTTAAGGTGAACTCCGTGGGTTTCAGAGAACTCAGCAAAAAACCGAGTTGCTTCCAGAACGCTCATTACAGCTTGTAGCCACCCCACCCTCTCACCAGACATTCTGGGGGTGGAGTGGGTCTCTGACCCAGACCCTAGACGTCCCTCCCTCCCTCTCCAGCAGGCAGGAGTCCCGGGTTCCCTGGTCCTTAAATTGGATAATTGGAGACAGAGGCGGTTGCTGGAGTCACAGTGCTACTGTGGGCGACTGTGCAGGCGCTTAGCTCCCCAACCTGGGGTCACCCCGACCCTCTCCAGAGCCCGTCTCGAGTGCGCCCTAGGTGCACGCCGCCGACCTCCTCCAGAGCGCGCCGGTGCCAGCCTCGCTCTGGTGCCCGCCAGGCCGGGTGTCTGCGGCCCGCGGGGGTGGGGAGTCCGTCCCGGCGGCGGGAGGGCGGGGCGTCCGCACAGACCCTCCCTTTGTGAGCGGCGCCTTCCCTGGGCCGCCTGGCGCTCACGGCCGGGCAGGGAGCCAGCGCAGGGAACAGCCTTGGGCCGTGTGCCGCAGCCCCAGCGGCTTGGCTTGCCCCGGGGCCGTCCTGGAGAGCCTACTGTGTGGAGTCTCTGAGTTTGTGCAGAACCTGTGTGCAGCCTCTGAGTGTAATGCACAACCTTCTGTGTGCAGGCCCCTAGGCAACTAAAGTGCAAAACCTACTGTGTGCATAATTTACTGTGTGCCGCTCCTGAGTGCATTCGGAATGCAAAAATCTACTTTGTGCAACCCCTGAACAAATGCAGGGCCTACTGAGTGCAGTCCCTGAATGCTTGCCGAGCCTACTGTGTTTAACTCCTGAGGATGTCTAAAGTGATAAACCCTTGTACTGCCTGCCTCCTCCCCCCTCCCGTTCACTTACAGTCTACTGTGTTCAGCTTCTGCTTCCTGAAAAAACTGTGTATGGCCCCCTGAGCATTGCAGAACCTACTGTGTGCAGTCCCTGAGCACATTCAGCATCTAGTATGTGCAGCCCTATTGCCTGTTGTGTATGACTTGAGGGCATGCAGAGCCCTCGGCGTGCACGTGAAGCCTACTGTGCGCAGCCACCCATATGCTACCCATATGCCACACTCCTACTGTGTGTATGCACTACACACAGTGTGCAGGACCCACACATACAAACACCAGTAGAGAGAAGACACACAGCTAGAAGCTCTGTTTCTGGGCATGGCAGAACCAGACAGCCACCTGCAGAGCCTCCTACATCGCCAAAAATTCCTGCCTGAGCCAGCGCTCTTGTGTGAAACTCGCAGTGTGTGCACCACGTGCAATAACCAGGACACGAGTTGGAGATGTCCCTAAGTTTAAATGTCCCATCTGGCTGGAGTGTAGCACAGGAAACATACATGGGCTTTGCACAGGCAGGCCGCCCTTGAGCTTAGGAAAATAAGAAATAAAAACAACGGTAGTGTCTTTACTTCCGGGTTCTGTCGTTGGGGAGCTTTGCCTTGCTTGAGTCTGGTTCTAACTTTGAGGGGTGCACCTTACTCTTGGAGAAATGAGGCGCCATTTCCCCACGGGTCGGGCCCGCTGGGCTGTGGGGTGGGGGTTGGGCCTCCAGGCTTCTTCCAGGAAGCCCCAGAGGCAAGTGCAAGGGCAAACAGTCTCCATGGGCAAGGTGCCAGTCCTTGGCTTCCCTGAAACTGGGCACAGCAGCTGGGAGAGGTTTCCGGGGCCTGCCCAGCCCCACCTGGCCCGGGGCACTCTCGGAGATGGGTGGGGCTGGCAGGCTGGCATCCAAGAGGCACAGTGCTCAGCCTGAGCAGGTCTGCACAAGAAACACAGAGGCTGGACCTGCGTGTGTACACTCCAGGGTCCACAGGGTGGGAAGGCTACGCGCTGCATCCTAAAGCCGATGCCCAAGTGTGTATGCCACCCCTAGCTGTACACTAACTGTGGGTCCCGGGCAGAGACGTCTGTATATGTGGGAGAAACTAGTAGGTCCCCCAGTTCTGGGTGACTTATCAGCACCCGGTACATATGCACCAGTACAGAACACGCAGACACTTCGGTTTGTAAACGCGCAGTAATTATGCACCGGCACTTGTACATCACAAAAAAGAAAAAAAAATCTCTGGAACGAACAGTCTGAGCACGTAAGCACCTACCTACACTTCAACTCTCTCCCTGGCAGAAACTAGAGCCGGGACACGCAAGGCTCCATCTTCTCCAGTGCTCCATCCCTCACCTTCCTGGCTCACACTTCCCCTGGTCTTCTCTCCAAGGCCACTGGGGCACTCAGATCTGGGTTTGGAGGGACATCTAGGGTGTGGTCAGTCCCATACCCCTACAAGTATTTTCATAATTTGAGATTTCCTTTGCTAGCAGAACATTCCAGAAAAGAACAACCAGCATGGGCTGGGATGGTGGTGGCAGAGTCGGCTAGGGGTCAATCATTGTCTTGGGAAACTGACATCCAGCTGCCCTCAGAAGCCTCCTCTCATTTCACAGTGGGAAAACGAGGCCCCAGGAGAGGAGTGTCTCCCTCTCCCACTGGCAGGGACCCTGCTGGGAGGACAGCAGTGAGACCCTGGGGCAGGGGGAGGCTGAGCTCCACCGTGGCGTTGAGAGGATGCAGCTGGGGCATCCATCCACATACCCAGAAGTATATCTTGTCTTCTTTTCTCCTTAAAAATGGTTTTAATTCTTTTTATTTTGGGCAGGATACACAGGTGTCACTGCGTATATGTGGGTGACAGAGGACTAACTTGTGGGAGCCGGTTCTGGCTTTCTCCTATCAATAAGAACATGCTGAGCTCCTTCCATCTGCCTGCCGGGGACATGCACCCACAGTGGATAAGGATCCCAGGTCAGGCAGCGATGCCCCACCTTCTAGGATCCACGCAGATACAAAAGGTCCACCGTCCAAGTGACCACACCAAGGTCGTTCCAGCCGCACCCAAGCTCTCCTCTCCCCCACAGCCCGGGGAAACTGACTCTGAAGGGCCAGGGAGACCCAGACAGGCTGCAGACATACTGGGATGTGTTCATCTTTCCAGCCAGTCCGTCTCACCCTGACCGTAATTAGATCCCAGACTGGTGGGGAGACAGTGAACAGTTTGCCAGTCATAGTGGTGGCCCCACGCCCACGGGCCTGGAGCACCTGCAGGGTGTGTGCACGCACGTATCCATTCAGGGAAGGGGATACTTTGGGGGACCTCCTCTCCATTCTTGCCCCCTTGAAGGTCTTGAAGAATCAGACTAGGTTTTGGAAAGGTCTCACTTAGACCAAGCTGGCCTCAAACTCACTGTACAACTTAGGATGACCTTGAACTCCTAATCCTCCTGCCCAGTACCCGTGTGCTGGGACAACGACGACGACAGGCACGCACCGGGCTCGGTTAATGTGGTGGTACTGAGGGCGGTACTCAGAGCTTAGTATCGACTGAGCCCTGGCTCGGGTCTCGCACAGCCTGCGGGTGCACAAACTCTTAATTCCACAGTGCATTCCACGCGGGATCACAGCCTGTGGGAGTTTCGGGGATGCCACAAACCCACGGGTGCTTGCACTCACCCCGGGCATGCAGGCACCAGGGCACCCGCTTTGCAGCTGTTAGAGAACGAGGCCACGCCCCCGGCCAATGGCCACGCCCGCCGCGCCAGGAGCCGGAAAATATGCGCGGGCGTCACGGGTTTCCACCCGGGCGGGGATTCCCTGGCCGAGAAGGCCAGTGGAGGTGGCGCCGGCTTGCGTGGGCGACGCTGGACCCGGGCTCGGATGACATCAGCCCTACGTTTGATTCTGCGCAGGCCGAGCTCATGGAAAAGAAATAAAAAGTATCCCTGGGTTTGCCTTTGTGTTTTTTGTGTGCATTTGTGCATTCGAGTACGTAAGATGGGTCTAGTTGTGGCCTTATGCTATGTGATCCTTATTTTACATATGGGAAAAACAAGGCTTGTCCTGCCTGCCTTAGCAGCTCATCTCTGTGCAACAGAGTTGCAGACTGGGGTCTCGGCACCTGATCCAGACTTATTTCCGGCTGGAAGTATCTTTATTCCAAAGCAGGTGGGACTGGGCCGGGCTCCGTGAGTATAGCGCCTTCCTGGTTGAAGAAATCTGGGTTCCACCCTCAGCAAGCATAAACCTGCTGGCATAGTGATGCATGACTATCACGCAAACAGCTCAGGAGGCTGAGACAGGAGAATTGCTGTGAGCTTGAAACAACCTGGAGCTACATAGGGGACCCTGTCTCAAAAACACAAAACAAAAGGAAACAAAAAGCCAGGGCTAAGGCTGAAGTTCAGTGTACAGGGCCCGGGGTTCTGTCCAAGCACCCCACATAACCCGGGGAAGTGGCACAAGCTTGCCATCCAGCACTTGGGAGAGTGAGGAGGGTTAGGAGTTCAAGGCCATCCTCGGCTGGCTACCCAGTGAGTTTGAGGTCAGCCTGGGCTACAAAGGACCACACTAATGCTCTCTGCAAGTCGGCCCCTCCCTCCCATCCTGCATTCTGCACAAGTTGGCTTGGAGAGGGTCTTTGGGGGACACGGCTCCACACACCACAACCAGTGTCAAACCTGTAACCCTGTGTTGACTGCTCTTGATTGCTGGCCTCTGCTGTGGCCTGAGGCCGAGCCAGAATGCCTGGCTGGCCTGATCGGGTGGGTGTGCCCACTGGCTCCTGCTGACTTTAAATATAGCCTGGGAGGAGGTGAGAGCTACTTTTAGACCAGGCGGCTTGGGCCCTCCCAGTTCCCAGGTCAGCAGTCTTGAGGCCAGCCAGGACCTGGGGGAAGGGAGGTTTTCTTCATTTTCTGAGGTGCCTAAACTCTGTGCAGGCTTGGGGACAGCCAGTTCTGGGGAGGACTGGAGGAGGGAGAGGGTGGGGGAGAGCCTTGGTGGAAGGTTCCCCTAGGCACCTCTCTCCAGCCTGCCCTGGCCTTCTGCTGGGCCAGGCTGGTTCTTTCTATTTGGAGACACGTAGTACTTCCCAGGGCTATTTTTAGCTTCTTTGGGGATTCCTCCACCCAGCCTGGGCGAGGACTCCTCCTCCTCCTCGCCTAGCCAGCTGACCAGAGGTTGGTCTCACAGCCCCACTGCCCCGCTGCCAGCCTCAGGGAAGGGACATCATGCTGTTGGGGGGGGGGTCGGGCCCAGGATCCCAGTGAGCAAGGCCTTCCAGCCTCCAGGAATCTGTGACACCCCACACCTAAAATCTGCCTCCAGGACAGATTTAGGGCGGGGCTCCCCTGGCTCTAACCTTTCACCTAATTCTGGGGTTGTTAAGAATGCCCAGCATCTCCTTTGGCTTGGGGATACCTTGTCCCTATAGGTGGGCTGCATGGTGAGGGTAAACTGAGGCATAGAGGAAGCTGGGGGATGGGGCAGGGGGTATAATTTTATCTTCACACACCCTACTTTAAACGCTGTACCTTGATAGATTCTTCACCTCTCTGGGCCTCTTTTCAGGATATGACCTCATTTTGTCAGTGACTCTCTTAGGATGGGATTCACAAGGAGGACTGAGCCAGAGGCTTAGGCAGGATGCAGTTAGGAAGTGCAGCTGAGTTCTGGTGCCCAAGTACCTAGACCTGAAGCTCCTATGAGGGGATCATTGGGGGTTCCCCAGCCTCACTAACCTGTGAGGCTGATGGGAGCAAGCCCATATCACAGAGCAGGAAGCTGAGGCCCTGGAATTGGCTCCTAGGGTCTCATGACTGGTGACACACAGGCCAGCACATGCTCCTGGATGGCCCTTGGTGGTGACCTACACCATATGACAGGCTGTCCTGGTCATTCTGTAGCCATGCGGTCTTGTTTAGCAGAAGTCCGTGGCCACCAGCTCACTCTGCCATAAGTGGTGGACCCGTCCTCGGTGTTCATGCGCAGAACTGCCGGTTCGCTTTATTTCGAGACAGTCTTGCTCTGTAGTGGGGTGGGGTGGGGGGGCAGAGCGCGTGTAGCCCGGGGGGGGGGGAGAAGAGAGCGTGTGTACCCTGGAACTTGTGGCTAGCCTCCTGCTTCTACCTCCAGGGTGCTTGGATGACAAGGGCACCACCATGATCCCATGAAAATAACAGAATCTGGGGAGGGCAGGAATATGGCTGAGTCCGTTAAAGCCACTGCTTTGTGAGTTCGGACCCCAGCACCCACATAAAAAGCCGGGTGCAGCAGCACATGCCTGTAATCCCAGGAGGCTCCTTGGTTAATCTGCCCTGCCTTCTGAGAATGTCCCTAGCCTGTCTCCTGAGCAGCCCCCAGGTCGTGAGTGTACCCAGACCCCTGAAGTTGCTCCTCAGTTGCAAAGAGCCTGGCTCCCGGAAGCAGGATCGGAAGGGAGTTTGTGTCGCCAAGGCCCGGCTGCCATCCCCACCAGGGCAGGGGCTTCGGAGAAAGGAAACCAGCACCTTGCGCAGCCCTGGCAGGGCCCCAGACCGCGCATCTTCAGAGAAAACTACCGGAAGTGTAGAGGAAGCCAGATGCGGAAGTCAGCTCTGGTCCACCTCAAACAGGCTGGCCTCAAGCTCACTCTGAATCTGAGGATGACCTCAGATTCCTTGTCCTCCTGCCTCCACCTCAGGACCATTGTGAGGACAGTGAGCCAGCAGGGAGGAGGGAGGTGAAAGATGATGGGGGGGGGTCACCGTGTTCAACACAGTGAACCGCACTGGTCACTGCAAGAGAGGACACAGTTTTTATTCCAAGCACTCACTCAAGCTCCAGGGAATAATAATCCAGTGTCTGTGACCACAGAGGGCACCTGCCAAGAGAAGAGCCCCAGTAACAGGCTGGGGGCGTGGTCGGGGTGGAGCCCCGCCTAGAATCCCCAGTGAGGGGCTGGGGGCGTGGTCATGGTGGAGCCTTGCCTAGAATCCTCAGTGAGGGGTTGGAGCGTGGTCAGTGGAGCCCCGCCTAGAATCCCCCAGTGAGGGGGCTGGGGACATGGTCAGGGTGGAGCCCCACCTAGAATCTCTAGTGAGGGGCTGTGGGCGTGGTCTGGGGTAGAGTTCCCCCACATTGCATGCACAAGACCATCCATCCCTTGAGGTACAAAAAACCAAAAACCAAAACAAGCAACAACAACAACAACAAAACCAAACAAACCCTTAAAGGCTGTACCCCTAATGGGTGAGATTTTCTTTGGGCGTGAAGAAAGGTCAGGGTGGCTCAGTCGGTGAGGTAAAAAGAAACGGGTTCCAACCCTAAACACCTGTTGGCAGGCCCGGCTCACACCTCATATACGCTGCTGGCCTGGTATAGCCTGACATGAAGAGGGGAGAGTTTTTTTTGCCACCTAGAAGTTGGAGTTCTTCCCAGAATGATAAATTCCGGCGAAAGTGAGTGGGTGCATTCTCAGGCCGTCAGCCAGAGCAGCGTTCTGTCACTCTTTCCACAGCACACCCCACTGGCTCCGAGGTGAGGGCCCCGTGTGTCCTGCAGAGAACGGAACCCGCCCGAGGACACCCGCCCCCCCCACATGAGCCTGCCCTTCAACAGGAAGGGTTTTTTTCTCATCTCTTTGGACCTTAGTCATCAGCCTGTATCCTTGGCCAGTGTATTAATTCCCTTGCTGCCACGTGATAAATGACCCCGAGAAAAGGCAGCAGACAGAGGAAGGGTTTAATTGGTCTGGGTTCCAGTCCATCACTGCAGGGTTCTGTTTGTCTGTTTGTTTTGTTTGTTTGTTTGTTTTTCCAGACAGGGTTTCTCTGTAGTTTTGAAGTCTGTCCTAAAACTCACTCTTGTAGACCAAGCTGACCTCAATCTCCTAGAGATCCTCCTGCCTCTGCCCCCAGTGCTGGGGTTAAAGGCTGCGCCACCGCCGCCCGGCTCATTCCATTATTTATTTGTTTATTTGTGTAAAGACCAAATCAACATATTGGGGCTACTTATGGGAGCATTTGGGGATCAGGCAACCTGACAGCCCATACAGGCATGGGTGATAACTCGCCAAAGTAGTCTTGCTTGGGTATAGGGGTGGTCTCATCTCACCATCCTGAGCCTGGGTTTTGTGAGTGTTTTTCAAGACACACAGGAGTGTGGAGTGCAATTTTCTTAAAGCTCCCTGTAAGAGCCCACCCTCCTCTCAGAGAGGAACTGGAGAACTGGAAAAACCGGCTCAGGAGCCTCCACCTCCAGCCTTCTGACCTTCCAAGAGACAACTTGATGAGGAATGGATATTGTCAGATTTGGGGAAAGCTTTTACCTATTCTGAGGGTGTGTGTGTCTTATTCCAACCCAATTGTGGAGGCCATCATGCCCTCCCCGAGTAGATATTCAGAGGCAGGGGGTGGGACTGCAGGGCTCCTAGCTCCCTTTGCCACTGTGTTCTGTGTGGAGGCCAGAGGCTGAAAGCAGCTGTATTCCTCAGTCTCTCCACCTCTCCAGAGCTCACTGACTGCTAGACTGCTGATCAGTGAGCCCAGGGTTCCTCTTCTCCATCCCCTAGCTCTCGCGGAGGTACATTGTGTATCACTATGTCTGGCCTTTAACTTGGGTGTTGGGGATTCAGGCTCAGGTCTGTATGCTTGCATGCAAGCCCTTACCCCCCTGAGTTCTTGCGAGGTCTTCATCTATGGCACTGGACACCCTCTCTGCACCTTGAGGTTGGGACTCTGGTGACCCAACTGTCCATGCATTGGCCATGACACGGGGGTGGGACTGCCTTGTGGGCCAGCTGCCTGAGTAGCCTATGCCCCTGTGAGGAATTCCAAGGGACTCGCTGGACCATGTGAGATGTATGTAGCTCTGCATGGACCATCATCCTTGTACTGCGGAGGCAGGAGGATTGAGGCCAGCCTGAGCTACAGTAAGTCCCAGGATAGCCAGGGTTAGACAGAAAGGTTCTGTCTCAAAATAAAAATAGATAGATTGATAGATAGATTGATAGACAGATGATAGATAGATAGATGATAGATAGATAGATAGATGATAGATAGATAGATGACAGATAGATTGATAGATGATAGATGATAGATAGATGATAGATAGATAGATAGATAGATAGATAGATAGATAGATAGATAGATAGATAGATATAAAATGCTTTCAGGAAAATAAAATAATTTTGAAGATTTTAAAGCATCATTGGTTTGCAAAGCTGTTCTGGATGGAAGCTGTCTTTGGTCCGTGTGTGTCCTGTCTCGGTGATACACACTTGACTCTCTCCCTCTCTGTGTCTTTAATGTGTGTGTGTTGCTTGTCTGTCTGTGCACCATGAGCCTTCTGTGCTCACAGAGGCTGGAAGAGGGCGTTGGATCCCCCTGGAGCTGGAGTTCCAGGTGGCTTCTGGGTCCTCTGCAAGAGCAACAAATACTCTTCTCTCAGCCCGGTCCTGGAGATTTTAGAATGCTCAGGACCTTCGAACAAGGTTCTTTGGTTCTACACAAGGCCATTGAGCTCCAGGCTCTTCCATTCAGATGTGGACATCTTTGGGGCTGTTGCCTGGTGACCACAGCCCTCACCCAAGGCTCATCTGCTTTCTGTAGACTCCCATGGTTTCCCTCTGTGTCAAGTTTGTTTCACTCAGCACAGAGTTTCCCTGAGTCACCCTGTACCAGCGCCATGTCCCTTTCCGTGGCTGAGTGGCACCCTATGGTATGGGCATGTGCTCTTTCTCTATTCAACTGTGGCTGAATGCCTGAGATGCTTCCCACTTTTGTCTCAGGACCAGAGCAGCTCAGAACATTCTTTTCTTTCTTTAAAAAAAAGAAAAAGAAGTAAGATTAATCTTGCTTTTAGTTATGTGTAGTACTTGTGTGTCTGCGTGTATGTATATGTGAGTGTAGTATGCACAGAGGCCAGAAGGGGGCATCGGGTCCCTTGGAGCTGGCATCATAGGCAGTTGTGAGCCCTCAAGTGGGTGCTGAGAACCAAACCCAGATCTTCGGCGAGAATATCAAGAGCTGTGATGGTCTCGGCCATCCCTCCTGCCCTGACCATATCTTCCCATATTCGTTCATTTGTTGAATTGTTTGTTCTTGACACAGGGGTCTAACTGTGAAACTCAGGCTGGCCTGGAAGTCTCCAGCACACTAATTCCTGAATTCTGAGGTCATGGGAAAATGCCTGACTTTCCTCCCAAGACTTTGTTTTGCCAGGAGTTGAAGCCATGTATGATTTTATTTCTCCTGGGTGAGCAGAGCTGTGAACTGAGGAATCAGTGGGAGTTGAGGCAAGGCAGAACTTTCTCCAGACGTGGGGGCTACAGCATCCCAGTGCCACCCACAGTACAGCTCTAAAGTCACCTAGTCGGGCTGAATGGGGGAAGGCTTTACCTCCCTATTGATCCATCTGCCATCTATCATTCTGTTTTTCTATTATCCATATCTATCTATCCATCATCTGCTATATACCTACCTGCCTATGGTCTATCCAACATCTATCTCTTTATTATCTATCCATCCATCTAGACAGGGTTCCATTCTTCCTTTTTAAATTTTATTTGTTTGTTTGCTTGTTTATTTATTTATTTTTTGAGACAAGACAGGGTTTCTCTGTATAGCCCTGGCTGTCCTGGAACTCACTCTGTAGACCAGCCTAGTCTCGAACTCAACAGAGATCCACAGGCCTCTGCCTCCAGAGTTCTGGGATTAAAGGCATGCGCTACCACCGCCCAGCTTAATTTTATTCATTTCATGTGGATGGGTGTTTTCTGTATATATGTCTGTCTGCATACCAGGTGCATGCGGTGCCCAGGGTGGCCAGAAGAGGGCGTCAGATGCACTGGGACTGGAGTTGCAAGTGGTTGTGAGCCACTGTGTTGTGCTGGAAACTGAACCTGGGTCCTCTGCAAAAGCAGTCAATGTTCTGATCACTAAGCCATCTCTCCAGCACCAGGGTCCCATTCTGTAACCCAGGCTAGTCTGGAACTCCAGATCCTCCTGCCTCAGTCTCCCAAGTGCTGCTTCTGTGTCTCATTCCTTCATGTGGCTGTGGTCCCCCTCTGGCATGGGAAAACCCAAACAAAGCCATTTAGAACCCTTAGAGTCTCTGAGAGGTTGTTTTGGAGAGAGTATGCATCCGTGGGTGTGTGGCTTGTGACTCACCAGCTCGCTCACTTGGCTCAGTGGTGTGACTGTCTTTGTCTCATATGCATCAGACCCTTCTGGAAATGAGCCCTGTTCTCTTTGTCCTGAGTCTTTCTGGCATGAGGTTGCCTCCCCCCACCAAACTTCCTGCAATTTCTGTCCACTTCACCAGCCTGGGATGGCTGACTGGGGGCGAGGGCGGGGGGATCGTGGCTGATGTCACAGTGTGAGATCCTGCACAGGGGAGCCTCATTGCTTACACAAAGCAGAGTGGGAGCCAGAAAATCGATCCTCCCTCCTCTTTGGCTGGACCCTGAGAACGCCGTCCAGGTGAGTTCACAAGGTCACGGCCCCTCAGAGGCAACCACAGGCCACATTAAGTGGTTGAGAGAGTGAACAACACAAACTCTTCCAGCCTGCTCTCCCTTCCCACCTCGCTGTCCCGAGTTCACCCGTGAACCTCGGGTCACAAGGCTGAATGTGAGCAACAGCAAATAACTGTCTGCCTTGTGCTAGGCTTCCCTGGGAGCCAGCCCCAAAGACCTCCTCATTTGCACCTCTAGGCCTGCAACATGTCTTCTACCAGAGCAGAGAAACTTTGCAAATGGATTAAGCTGAGGACCCTGAGCAGGGGATCATACTGTGTCATCCATCCATCAAGTCCTTGGAGGGAGGCAGGTGGGTAAAAGACTGGAGACCGTGCCCTGCTGCCTCTGCAGGAGGATGATCCTGCAAGCCAAGGGATGAAGGGACACAGGCGCTCTAGATGCTGTGATGGAGTAGATGGTGGTATCCCCTGGAACTGCACTGCAGGCCTGAAGTGTAGGTAAGCGATGCCCTTGGTGAACCTCTGACCCCACAACTGCTTAGGAATAAAAGGGCATTTATTTATTTGTTTGTTTGTTTGTTTTTACGGTGCTGGGATGTAACCCAAGGCCTTTGCACGTATGATGTGAGCCATGTTCTGAGCCCTTTACTGGGCGACTCTAAGCAGGTATACAGTGTGCCAGTCTCAGAATAAAACCGAAAGGCTGGGAGAAGCTCAGTGGGTAGGGCACTCACCCAGCATAAGCAAAAAAGCAAGCCCTGGCTTCCACCTGCAGAGCTGCATGAAGCAGGCAGGGCAACCACACCTGTCATCCAGGCTCAGAGCTCAAGGCTAGCCTTTGCTCTAAAATAAGCTCGGGGCCAGCCTGGGCTACATAAGGCCCTTGTCTAACAATGAAACACTTCCATGTTCAGATCTGTGATCTGCCAGGGCTGAAGCTCATCCCTGAAGGAAGGGGATGTGGATAGTTGGCCGCCGTCCCTCCCATCACCTGGCTATCCTGGCCGGGGAGAGAAACAGAGTCCAGAGTGGCTATCCTGGCCGGGGAGAGAAACAGAGTCCAGAGTCAGGGTAGAGAAGACAGGGCTTTTATTCCGCAGTAATCACACTGCCGTGGCCCGCATGTGTGGCACAACAGAGTTTCGTAAAATCAGAAATGAAAACCAACCAATGTCACAATGCAGGTGGAAATTGGGGTGGGAGCCGGGTCTGGAGTGGGGCGCAGGAAACGGGAAATGCTGTGTGATGTCCTGTCTGGCCATTGTGTCCCAGACACTCAGAGAGGGTGCGTATGGCTTCTGCTCAGGACAAGGGACGGTTTGGCAGCTTCTGCTTGGCGTGGACGTCCCTCCACGGTCGCTCAAGCTACAGCAGATCTCACGGTTTGTGTCGTTGCCTTTTGCTAGACCATGTCTGTAGACCAGGCTGGCCTCGAACTCACAGAGATTCCCCTGCCTCTGCCTCCTGAGTGCTAGGGTAAAGGCCTGCGCCACCATAGCCCAGCTCCTGATGGCTCCCTTGTGTCCAGGCTTCTGCAAGCTGAGGCAGGGCTCTGGTGGTTAAGATGGGACATGGAGACTATTGTGGGGCCCAAGGTCCATCTTTCCCCAGGAAGCGAGAGGTCACTTTGCCCTTGGCCTGCAGTGGGAGGTTTATTCGGGCATAGATGATAATTTGAGCTTTTCTTCCCAGAGTGGAGGAAGGAAAACTCGCTGTGACCACACATGGACTGGCCGTGGCATCTGCTGCTAGCAGCCTCGCCTGAAGGAGGCTGGGATGGGGGGGATAATGGACGAGTGAGCTGAATTTCCTCTCTTTGAGACATGGTTTCATGTAGCCCAGGCTAGCCTCGAGTCCATTATGTAGCAAAGAATGAGTGGTTTCTCCTGCCTCTGCCTCTGCAGCGTGCCCATGCCTGGCTTCAGCAAGCTGGGGAAGGAAGCCCAAGTGAGGTTCTGGCACACAAGCTGAGTGTTCCCGCTTTTCTCTCTCCTTGCCAGCGAGGCTGGGTAATACACCCCGGGGCTCTGGTTCACACCCTAATGCAAGGTGGCTATAGTTTTGGGGAGACACAGTGGCTTTTCTGATCCCAACACAGGTTTAGGGAGTCCCAAAGCTCCTATCTTCCTTGACCAGTAATGAGGAGTCGATGCACAGGAGGGGGCTGACCTTCAGTCTGTGTCCTCTGGGAGCCAGCCCAGGGAGGGGGGACGGGGTCCCCTTTTAGCACCCGCAACGTCTCCCCTTAGTCTCACCACAGATGTCTTTCCCTTGCCCCATCAGAATGAGTTGGGGGCTGTGCCACCTTACCTAGGAGGTAGGTTGTGCCCGGAGGGGCTGGAAGGTGAGGTGGGTTGAGCTAGACTCATCTACTTTCCCCACGGGCAACTGTCCAGGGACCAGCCTGGTTCAGGTTCTTAGAAGCTGATTTTCACCGGGGCCACAGGACAGAACTGGACTGCCTTCATTTCTGCTGTCTGCGCCTGCACTGGTTTTCCTGCGAGGGCCTGAGACCGCGGGACACTCCTGAATCCATGGTCATCCTGATGCTGACCATGCCTGCAAGGGAGGGTTGGCACAGCCAAGCCTTTTCCTCCTGCAACCTGCCGCTGTCACTGCTACCTATACAGGCCAGGTCAGGAACCAGAGGCCAGTCATACATGTACTCTGGAGGCAGAGGCAGGAAGAGCTCCAGTTCCGGGCCAGCCTGGACGACAGACTATTCTCACAACATAGAAAGTGGAGATCTTGCCTAAAATCCCCCAGTGAGGGGGCTGGGGGCGTGGTCAGGGTAGAGCCCCGCCCAGAATCCCCCAGTGAGGGGCTGGGGGCGTGGTCATGGTGGAGCCTAGGATCTTTCAGTGAGGGTAGAATGCAGAGCTGGTCCGCAGTCCTCACACTGAGGGTCTCCTATTCCAGCCAGTTGGAAAGTGATTTGATCCAAGGAGGGGGAAGGGGATCCGGAGTCACAGTCATCGCCCCCATGTGGGATGCAGGACGGACCCCATCTCTGTGACTCTTTCTCAATCACTTCAAAAGAATTAACCTTGTGTTTCTGCCCTCACAGGGCCTTGGTAAAGGAGCTGCCAGTGACCACATGGGTCTCAGGCTTAGGAGAAAACAAATTACCCACTCAGTCATACCAGCAATGGCTCGCTCTGTGGGGGGGCCTGGAAGTCTGTTTCTGAAAGGGGCTGGGTCCCCAGAGAAAGGACATCACCGCGGATATGACAGGACCACATTCAGGAGGGACACGGGGCAGCACAGGGTGCCTTGTGGATGCTGGCTATATTCCTCTGGTTCTGAGGCAGGGTCCCTCACTGGAGTTCAGTGCCCTAGGGATCCTTCCTTCTGTCCCCCAGGGCTGGGGCGCAGGCATGCCCCCCTGCACTTGGGCTTTGTGTGTGGGATCAGAACTCAGGTCCTGGTGTCGGTAAGACATGCATCTCACCCGCTGAGCCATATCCCCAGCGCTAGCTAAGCAGCTAAGGGGAGTTTTATAACACAGTCCCATCACTCAGGTTCCCAGCGGTGCTTGACACGAGGGGGTGGGGGCAGTAACATCTGGGCGCACAGAGGCCCACGGTGGGGTCGCAAAGTCCACCTTATTCGGGAGGATCTGCTTCAGTTAGTTTCCGTTTCTTCAGAAATCAAAGTGTGAGAAACTCAGATATTTTTCTCACAGTAAAAACTGGACAATACGTGGGAGGGCAGGAAGGGCAGAGAGAGAGAGAGAGAGAGAGAGAGAGAGAGAGAGAGAGAGAGAGAGAGAGAGAGAGCAAGAGAGAGAGCGCAAGAGAGAGAGAGAGAGAGAGAGAGTGCTAGAGAATTATGCAGGGTTTTTTGTCTTTGAACGGGTTCTCAGAGGCTGGCACGCCGACCAGCAAGGGGTCGCTCCTGGCGTGCTGCTCGCAGTAATTCATCAGTTCTGACGAGGCTTTAGAGACCTGTGTGGCACAGGAGAAAAGGGAGGTCAGACAGGAGAGCCACCCTCCGCAGCCACCGCACTGACTGACGCGGGCTGCATCACGGAGGACTTGAGGACATTGTGCTTGGTGATAGAATCAGACTCAGAAGACCACGTAGTGTGGACTCCATGATCCAGAGACAGGAAATGGCTACATGGTCGCTAGGGGATGGAGATGGGGAAAACGATGCCTCCTGAAACAGGCTTTGAGTAGGCTTATGGTCCTGAAAGTAGACAACGGGGATGTGTAAGAAACACTGTGCACACACAAGATACCACTCACAGGCTGGGCAGTGGTGGCGCACACCTGTTTAACCCTAACATCTGGGAGGCAGAGGCAGGTGGTTCTCTGTGAGTTCGAGGCCAACCTGGTCTACAGAGAGTTCCAGGACAGATTCCAAAGCTACACAGAGAAACCCTATCTTGAAAAAAACCAAAAATAAAATAAAATAAAAAGATACTACTGAAAGGGACTGAGGGAATGGTCAGGGTGGAGCTCCTGCCTAGAACCCGCCCAGTGAGGGGCCGGGGCGTGGTCAGGGTGGAGTCACGCCCAGAATCCCCAGTGAGGGGGTAGGGGCGTGGTCAGGGTGGAGCTCCGCCTAGAATCCGCCCCCACCACGTGAGGGGCTGGGGGGCGTGGCTTAGAGGTCCAATGTTCCAGTTCCTGTGAACCTCTGGGTTCCATCCCCCACAGGCAAAAGAAGCGAAGAGAGGAATGGGACTTTGAACACTCTTCAGCACAAATTGCTAGCATTTAAGCAAGCAGTGCCTGGATTCCTTCCTCATTAGATCCCCTCCCACCCCACTCAAGATAGGTGCCTAGGAAAAGCCTTACCTGTCATCTGACCAGGTCAGTCTGATGCCTCACACCCCAGCTGGCCCCTGGGGTCCCTCTGTCACAGCTTTCTGGGGTCTCACTGATCCCTCAGCTGCAGCCCAGGCATCAGCTCACCTTTGACATCCTCCTCAGAAAGTTGGCTGCTGTCACTGGCTGGCCACGCCCCCTGCGCTCTGGCCACGCCCCTTGCTCTCTGGCCGAGCCTGTAGCTGAGGATGACCACAGTCGTGCACCACCGTTGTCTGTTGTCTGCTGCACCCTGACAACTCAGCTAAACACCCTATGCTAAGTCACCCACAGGTCTTTTGTTACAGAGATGGGGTCTCACTTTGTTGCCCGGGTTGGCCTGGAGCTCCTCTGAGTCTGGAGTGGCAGGCGTTCACTACCACAGCCATCTTCCAGGCCGCTTAGTTGAAACCCCAGTTACCTGGGTGTGTTGGAGACACTGGGAACCTGGCTGGGCCAAGCTGCCGGGCCCTGGGGACAGGGATAATCGCCTCTCAGAGCCTGTGGGCTGCTGCCCTTGAACATTCGGACGCAGACTCCTACTTGGAAATTCATCCTCTGTGACCCCAAGAATAGCCTGAGAGACCTCGAAATAGCTGGTTTGGGAGCAGGGCACTCAGGTCCCCTTCCAGAGTCCTCCCAAGCCTCTATGGTTCTGATGGTGACTTCGCAAGAGGTGCAGAAACCCAGAGTGCCTGCGAGGGTGACCAGGCTAATAACACCCTATGCCACCCGCAGACTGGACTGGCTGTGGGGGGGGGGGGCTCCTCCTGACTTCAAAAAGGCCCTGATGAATCACAGAGCGCCCTCCACTCGGGCTGGGGGTTGGCACCAGCTTAGACACAAAACTGCTTCAACAAGGACCTTGTTCTGTGCCCCACCCCAAGGAATGCTTTGACTGCCCAGGTCTGCCAGAGACCTTCAGCTGGGGCCCACGGGCCTCCTCTGAGGTGTCCTCGGCCCAGCCTGGCCGGAGAGCTGGGGTCACGTGAGATCAAGCCCATTTGTGACCACATATCTCCAGGAACGTGCTCAGATCATCCCCAACTGAAAGCCCCTGGGGCCCAGTGAATGAAGATCTGAACGAATCTGTATGGGACCATGTTGATTAGTCAAACACTAAGGTTTGGTGGTGCTGGGCGACCTCTTGCTAGAAAAGCCTGAAGTCCTCAGACCACGCCCCAGCCCCTCACTGGGGATTCTAGGCGGGGCTCCACCCTGACTACGCCCCAGCCCTTTTAAAGTCTTATTGCAAGAAATGAAAATCTGAGCTGGGCAGTGGTGGCACATGCCTTTAATCCCAGCACTTGTGAGGCAGAGGCAGGCGGATCTCTGTGAGTTCGAGACCAGCCTGGTCTACAAGAGGTAGTTCCAGTACAGGCTCCAAAGCTACAGGGAAACCCTGTCTCGAAAAAAAATAAAGATGAAAATCTGGGGCTTGGAGAGATGGCTCAGAGGTTAAGAGCACTGACTGCTCTTCCGGAGGTCCTGAGAGAAATTCCCAGTAACCACATGGTGGCTCACAACCATCTGTAATGAGGAGATCTGGTGCCCAGAACACTGTATACATAATAAATAAATCTTAAAAAAAAAAAAAAAAAAAAGACCAGGCGGTGGTGGCTCCTTTAATCCCACACCTTTAATCCCAGAACTCGGGAGGCAGAGGCAGGCGGATCTCAGAACGAGTTCCCAAACAACGAGAGCTACACAGAGAAACCCTGTCTCGAAAAATCAAAACTAAAACAAAGCAAAACAAAAAGCAAGAAATGAAAACCATGAATCAGTTGTCTGTGGCTCCCGCTCTCATCATGGTCACCAAAGAGAAAGCACTGGGGAGAAGAGGGCTACGGGTAAGAAAAAGCGCCAGCCGGAAGCCGAGCCACAGCCAATGGAGCACCTGGCGTTTCTCAGCCACACGCAACGGCTGTCTCCTTCGGCTGAGCGCTTCAGAGAGCCCTGTGAGTGTCCCAAGGTCACACAGCCAGAACCCACACGGAGGAGCCTCTCCGGGTCTCCCTCCGCCCCGGCCTGGCCCGCTCACCTTGATGCGCTCGATCCCGGCTTCAATGCGCAGCTGCTCCACCAGCTTCCGGGCCTGGGCAACGTTGTTAGTCCCTGACATCATCAGCCATCAGCCTGGACCCCACCGTCCAGAGAGCTGAAAGCAATGAGGGGTGGGTGTGAACCTGCTGATCAGACCTGTGGGCCTTGACCCCGCGACCCCGCCGACCCCTCAGAGGACAGTCCGTCCCTGCCAGGGGTGTGGTAGAGGCCAGCAGTCACTGGCCCACATGGTGGGGGATAGAATCCGGGTCTGGTGACTCCAGCCTCTCACAGAGTCGTTCATTCACTTGAATGGGTCCTGAGATGTGACCAGCATGGCCCAAGCTGGGGCTGATGGTAATTCAGCTGAAGACTGTCACAAGCTGGCCTCTGCCTCCCGAGTCCTGGGATTAAAGGTGTGTGCTACCACTGCCTGGTTAAGGCCCCTAACATTCTATTGTTTAAAAATAATCTGTGTATGCGCACCTGTTTGTATGTGTGAGTTCTTTTGCATGTGTTAGAGTATCCACACTGAGGTAGGAGACAGTGTGTGGTTTCTCTGGCAGGTTGTCAGTCTTGGCTGCAATCACCTTTCCCAGCTGAGCCCTGTTGTCAGACCTTGCTGATAGTTTTATCAAATGTCACATTAGGCAATGCTCAATGGAATTGATTTATGGTTTTTTTGTTACAGCTAGACATGAACAGGCAGTGATTTTTGTTTGTTTTGTTCTGAGATAGAGTCTCCATATATGCTGGCCTGAACTCTTGGCCATTTCCTGCCTCAGTTTCTTACGGTCTGGGTTGACAGGCTACCACATCCAGTTTAACAATGTTTTTAATCTGATTTCAATTCATCATCATCATCATCATCATCATCATCATCATCATCATCTCTGGCCCTGCCTGGGGTGTGGGCAGATATCCAGCACCACTCCTGTGGCTGCAGAGAAATCGCTCCTTGGGACTCTCAAGGCAGGACCCGGAAACCACGTGGACTCCAACTTGAGATTGCTCAGAGAAGGGCAGGCCTAGCTGTGTGTTTTCTTGAAAAGCTGGGGAGTAGAAGCTGGGGACGGTCCAGCACAGCACACACATGTGCACATACATGTAAGAATGTGTCTGAGTGAGGGTGTGTGTGGAGATCAGTGTCTGTCTTCAGGTGTGTGTTCTGTGTGCATGGGGATCTCTGGAGGCCAGCACACAGAAGGCATGGGCTTGTGTGCTTGCTTGGCTTTGTGCATGCTCAGTCAGGGCTCCACTCAGGAGCCCCGCCCCCAGCCCCCGCTCTGGGGGATTCTTGGCTGATACTGCTCGCTCGCAGCGCGCGCGCGCGCGCACACACACACACACACACACACCTCTGTGTATCTCGGTATGTACATGACTGCGTTTACCCACATCTGGACACGTTTTGTGCTCCATGCTTCTCCTGGTACACAGCTGCCTGCTGCACCTCTGCAGACTGTCCCCTGTTGTCCTGGCAGAAGCATGTGTCACCAGTCAGTCCCTGACTCACGGCCCAGTCATGCCCCCCCCCACAAGCAGTCAACAACAGCCAAACAAGCAGGCTGCTGAGTCAGCTGGGCTCGTTCCTTACAGGCAGCTGGCCAGAAGGCCCGGCACGTGGCAGCCCCGGGGGTGGACAGGAGCCTGCAGAGCTCCTGGCTGTGGTCTCGGTGACTGCAGCACCGGGCTCCTGGTGGCCCTCGAGAACTCGGGACATCACTTGGGGTGATGGCCTTTCAGAACAGCCCTGGGAGAGCTGCCAGAACTGGACTCAAAGGCCGGGAAGGCAGGGTTAGGTTTTAGCTCTCCTTGTGGGTGAGATATAATTACACCTTTGGTGTGCTAGGGCATGGCAACCAGGCTCGGAGAAGACAGAGGCTCGTGGAAACTGTTCACGACACTTGGCCTCTGCTGGCTCCCAGTCAAGAGCTCCCCCCATGACAGCCACATATGTCCCTGGTGTTAGCTGGAGCCCAAGGTGCCAAGTTACTCCCTTTTTGGGTCCATGGACTACAAGAGACCCTGTGTCCCTGGTCACCGACCCTGCTGAGGCCCTTGGAGGTGGCCTACATGGTGCTTGGAGGGGAGGAGGAGAAGAGGTCCCAGAAGTTGGGGTCTCTTGGGGACCCTCTTCTGAGGTCTAGGGTGCACAGAGACATTGGCCAGATGCCTGGGCTCCCGGGATGGTTCTGTGTGGCTGTCACGTCCCTGGCCTCACAAAACCCATCCAACCCCAGACCCCAGACCCCCTGTTCAACTGAGATTCCAAAGGCACAAGAATAACAGACAGCTGGGCAAGATGGGGCCATGGGAGGCAGAGGGGGAGACATGAGTCCCTCAGCCCGCACTGACAGACACACAGAAACTCAAAGATCAAAGAAAGGAGGCCCAGGTGTCGAAATGCCTACCTTTCACCCCAACACTAGATCCAGAGGCCAACCTGGTCTACATGGCTAGTTCTAGGACAGTCACAGGTGCACAGCGAGACAGTGCCTCAAAACCCATACATACATACATACATACATACATACATACACACATACATCATAGATACATACATGCATGCATACATACATACAGATATACATACCCACATCATACATACATAGTCTGGTCAACAGTGGCACACTCAGGTGGCAGAGGCAGGCAGATCTCTGTGAGTTCGAGGCCAGCCTAGTCTACAGAGCAAGATCCAGGACAGCCAGGGCTACACAGAGAAACCCTGTCTCGAAAACAAACAAACAAGTGTGTAAATGCGCGTGGTGGAGGTGGCGCTTGTGACCACAGGGACCCTGAGGAAGCCAAGGATGCTGACGAGAGCTGGTTGCACAGAAAGGCCAGAAGGTAGGCATGCAGGCAGGCACATGTCTCCACCCCAGCACTTAGGAGGTGGAGGCAAAGGAGCAGGGATTTAAGGTTATCCTTGACTACGTGGTGAGTACAAGGTCAGCCTTGGCTACCTAAAACCCTGGCCATCCAAACAACCACTGCCTAAAGTCAATAAAAACATTAAGGAAATAGGAGCAGCCATGACAGCAAAACCCTCCCTAGACAGGGTTTCTCTGTGTAGCCCTGGCTGTCCCGGAGCTCACTCTGCAGACCAGGACCTCAGAAATCTGCCTGCCCCCTCCTCTTGAGTGCATGGATTAAAGGCGTGCGCCCCCACCTTGCAACAGTGAGCCTTCTTAAGGATTTCATTTAATGACACGGCTTCTGTTAAGGGTCCTACACACACACTGAAACCCTTTGGGGTTCACAGTGAACCCCAATAGACAAATAGACAGAAGCTTTAAAAGTGCATATGCCATGTAACCACCACCAGGACACAGGCCGTTCCTGTCACCGACTTCCTCACTGTGTATGGTAGCTGGGGTCGAAAGTCCTAGGACGGGAGTCTCACAGTGTAAATGGCCTGGCCTTTCTCCCGCGTGACATCAGCACGATTCACCTACTTGGGCCCTTCGTTCTTTCTCACGGGTGAGTAATACTCCACCAAAGACAGAAGGCACGGGGTAGAGAGGACTCCCGGGTAAGGGTGCTGGCGCCAAGCCCTCGGACCCACAGGGCAGACGGCAAGGGCAGATTTCCTGAAGCTGCCTAAGCTCCCCACGCAGGTTGCTGTGCACGCATGCGCGCACGCGCACATCATCTCCAGCGCCTGTTTTGTGTGCTTGTTTTGGGAACAGGCCTCTCCGGGCTGTCACTGCCCCCAACCCGGTCGTGTAGCCAGGGATGCCCCAATGCCCCTGCCTCAGCTTTGCAGTTAGGACAACAGCATGTGCTTGCTGCGGTATTTTGCTTTCAGTTACAGACTCACAGGCATTCTCAGAGAGCACACGGCCTGGACAGAGCAAAACCATGGAACCTGACCACGCCCTGAGCTGCATTCCCCACTGGTGACAGGCTCACGGGTGGCCCAGGCAAGTGGCAGAGGGCGTCAGGGTCTCGGTGTGCTTGGGGAGGGTCAACAGGGCAGCCGGGGCATGGGTCCTGCTGGTGCAGAGCGCCCTGACCTGGCTCCAGGGCCCTGCGCCCTGGTGACACCGCATTTGTCCCCTGGAGCGAGGTTTCCCTTATCAGGAGAACCCTGTGACCCCAGCAGGTCTGTAGGTAAAATGAAAACAAGCGAACTCTGGCGACACCATAGCTCCCAGAACTCCGGGATCAATGCTGCTGATACCCAAGTTTAGTTTCATCAGCACCAAGGGGACCGACCCTGTCAGCACAGTGCTGTGGCTCAGTGGGTAGGGGTGCTCGTCCAGCACACAGGAGGCCCTGGGTCCCATCAGAGCACCACAGAGACTGGCCATAGTGGAGCACACCTAGCAAAAGGGTCAAGAGTTCAAGACTACCCTCAGCTAAATAGACAGTTTAAGGCTAGCCTGTGCTACATGAGACTTGGTCCCCACAGACATAAATAGTAAGAGAAAGAATATGAGGACCTCGTTCCTCTCTGAACACCAAGGGGAGCCAGGAGATCTGTGGAGGGGGAGGGGACCAGGGACGCTGAGCAGCTGTGGCCACTGCATCAGATCCAGGTCAAGAGTCAAACACACACACACACACACACACACACACACACACACACACACGGCATGGGCAGAGGCGGCCAGGACCAGGGCAACCTGCAAATGTGGCAAGGCTGGTATGCTGCACTCTGTTGAGAAACCATTACAGCCTAGGTCTCCTCCCCTCCTGTCCAGAGGCCATGGGGACGCAGGCGGCACCTCCACACGCCCTCCAGGGGTACCTGGAAAATTCAGGGCCCAGGTGCAGCCCGGTGGACAGGGGCCTGTAGCTGGGGGAGGGGAGTGCTAGAGAGTGCTCAGAACTCAGTTGTCAAATGAGCTCACCTATATAACTGAAGCCACAGCAATGCCTATACCTGTGGGGAGGTGGAGGCAGAAGGATTAGCATTCAGGGCCAACCTGGGCTACATGTTCTTTCTGTGAACCTACTGACTGCAGATGGATCAAAACAATCTTCTTCCCCAGAAGCCCAGAAGCATATCTCTGAGGTAGAGTCCCAAAGCCTGATGAGGTCACCGCCAGGGACCCGGCCCTGCCGCAGCTCTGGGAAGACGGAGGTTCCCCCTCTTCCCCATGCCCTGGATTCGAGTCTCACCTTCTCTACCCAGAGAAGAGTTGTTCTGAGATGGGGCGACAGGTCCCTGTTTGTCCTCCTGCACCTCTAAGACAGGAGCCCCACACCTGTGACCTCTTTCTGAGGCATCTGGACTTTGGAGGGAAATACCTGGAGACTGTCACCTTGCACAACCATAGTCAGATAATGAGGTCACTGTTTGGGGACAGAGAGTGGAAACAAGTGCTGGGATTCGCTGGGGGGGAGGTAATATGATAAAAGGCTTCCAGCCAGGGTATGAGAATGGGGGCTCAGCCAGCACAGTGCTCAGAGCTCAGCTGGTGGAAGAGCTCACCCAGCCACCCGGCGTGCACAAAGCCCTGGTCAATCTCCAGCATGGGACTGGGGAACAGACAGGAGCAGAAGGATCAGAAATTCAAGGTCATCCTTGTCTACATAAGGAGTTTGAGGCAAACCTGGGCTACATGAGACCCTGGATCAAATTAATAATAATAATAATAATAATAATAATAATAATAATAATAATAATAATAAATATACTGAGGGAACATTCTAGAGTGGTGAAAATTTCTGTGCTGAAGTAATCTTCTGGCCTCGGCTTCCCAAGCAGCTTGGATTCCTTTGCATGCACTGTTGGCTTGCGAGGCCGGTTTGCCTGTGTGCATTTGTAGAGACTGCCTCAGTCTGGAGCCTGGGCCAGCCTTGAGCCCATGGTGACATCCCTCCTGAGGCTGAGGGGACAGATGTGTCCACTATGCTTGACTTTTAAACAAATTAAAATATAAAAGTCAGGGTTGGTGAGATGGCTCAGTGGTTAAGAGCACTGGCTGCTCTTCCAGAGGACCTGAGTTCGATTCTCAGCACCCACATGGTGGCTCACAACCATCTGTAATGAGATCTGGCGCCCTCCTCTGGAGGGCAGGTGTACATAGGCAGAACACTGTATACACAAGAAATAAATCTTAGATGTCTTCATGTGTATTTATTTTTCTGTGTGCACGTGTGTGAGCTCAAAGGACCTAGCTCAGACTCCCTAGTCTGTTCTCTCTGCTCATGTGGGTCCTGACTGGACTCTGGTCGCCAGGCGTGGCAGCAAGCTCCTTCTCCACGGAGGCATCTCAGTCTTCTTCCCTCTCTTTCCAGGTCTCAGGTAACCCAGGCACGCTTCAAGTCAGCTAGAGATGAAAATGGCCCTGCTGACACTGACCCCAGGGCTTCAGTATGACAGTCAGCCCCAGCCACAAGCAACTCTGCCTATCTGTTGCTCCAACGCTGAGGCCAGCCTGGGGTCATCAGTGAGACCAAGACTCAAAAGAAAAACAACCAAAAATAAACATAAAATAAAGCTTAAAAAATCAAGAAAAACGAAATGAGAATTAAATCAAGAAGCTGAGTGAACCTGAGTAATATCCTATGTGGTCCTGGCTGGCTGAAATTCACCGCAACCCGACCGCCTCTGACTCTGCCTCCTGAACCTCCTGACCTGGGACTAAGACCTGGAGGCTAAGACTCTACTGCGCTAACTGCTGGACCGCCTGTCCAAGCCAGTACGGCTCCACTTCAGACCTCAGAGGCCACGGTCAGTTTCTTCTCTACCTCCCCCCACCCCTCACCCCGCCATCTACCTTAGGAAACAATGACATTCAGACCCAAAAATGCCGGGGAACCTGTGGATGCCAGGCATAGCTCTCATAGTTGGGACTCGGCCACTGCCCTGGGCCGGGAAAGCACGGGCGCCCTCCCGTCTTCTCCTGCTGAGAAAGCCCCGGCCGCTCAGACTCCTGAGTCAGGAGACGGCAATGTGGGGAATGCAGGGGGGGGGCTGCCAGGTGGGGGAAGAAGCCGAAAAAGGCGGCCTCCCTCGCCGCAGAAGGGAACTGGCTCTGGCTCTGAGTCTGTGCCGGTCACCTTCCAGAAAGGGATTCTTTAAGATCACAGCCCCGGGCTGGTGTGGTCCCAGGGGCATCCAGGTGCCCAGTGCTACCCCCACCCACCTGTGAGGCTGAGAAGAATGGAGCTGGGACCCAATTGCACCCTGCAGCACAGAAGTCAAGCCTGGTGACCAATTTAGAGGCCAGCCTGGGCTACATGAGACTCTGATTATTTAAAAAAAAAAAAAGCTGGATTCTATCTAATTTAGAAAGAAAAATTAGAGATGGAAAAGATGGCTCAGAGGTTAAGAGCACTGGCTGCCCTTCCAGAGGTCCTGAGTTCAATTCCCAGCAACCACATGGGGGCTCACAACATTCTATGAGATCTGGCGCCCTCTTTGGGCATCCAGGCACACAGCCAGGCACATATGCAGGCAGACCACTGTACACATAAATAAATAAATCTTTTAAAAAAGAAAAAATTTGGATTAGACTGGGGGGACCTGGGAACAACCAGCTGAGCGGATTCTAAGAAGGGGCCGCGCTATCAGACTCTCCCTGGGGATTCTGGGCGGGGCCTCACCCTGACCACGCCCCGTCTTCCTTTTACTTTCTGCTTTGATCAAGCCTTCCCTGAACTGCCCAGTCTGGCCTGGAATTCCGCTCCTTCCCAGCCTCCTATAGCAGGTAGCAGGCTCTTGCTCCTGTCTCGCTTCTGTCTCCTGTCCACATCCAGGAATATGGCTAACTTTCCCTCCCCGTTTTCTCGTCCTGCCTGCCAAAAAAAAAAAGTTAGGAAATAAGTGGAAAACAGACATAAAACACAACAAAACAGTGAGCCTGTGGCCAGGAGGCAGCGCAGACCTCTGTCCACTCCCAGCACGTGAGGTTCAGAGCCCGGATCAGGAGCCAAACAAACCAGCAGAGAGCCGGGCTCCAGTCCCTGCACCCGCGCGTCCCATGGGGCACCACTGTATACACAGGCCTCAGCCTCGACTGCACACCACTGTATACACAGGCCTCAGTCTCGACTGCATACCACTGTATACACAGGCCTCAGCCTCGACTGCACACCACTGTATACATAGGCCTCAGAAATGACTGCACACCACTGTATACACAGGCCTGAGCCACGACTGCACACCACTGTATACACAGGCCTGAGCTACGACTACACACCACTATATACACAGGCTTCAGAATCGACTGCACACCACTGTATACATAGGCCTCAGAAATGACTGCACACCACTGTATACACAGGCCTGAGCCACGACTGCACACCACTGTATACACAGGCCTGAGCTACGACTACACACCACTATATACACAGGCTTCAGAAACGACTGCACACCACTGTATACATAGGCCTCAGAAATGACTGCACACCACTGTATACACAGGCCTGAGCCTCGACTGCACACCACTGTATACACAGACCTCAGAAACGACTGCACACCTCTGTATACATAGGCCTCAGCCTCAACTACACATCACTGTATACACAAGCGTCTTGATACAATTGCACACCAACTATATACAGCAGGACGTTGGCAATGACTGCCTGCCTCTTGCACAAAGAGCCCAGGATTGGGGCACCTAGAGATGATTTCAAGGTTCTGGGTCATGTGATAGACTTGCTTGTTTTGTTTCTTTTCTTTTCCAGAAACTGCCAAACTGCTTTCTGCGGCAGCTGTAATGTCTCCCCTCCTCACCCACGTGAAGCAAGAATGTTTTTCTAATTTAGTTGGTGCAGCTGTCAGCGCGGCTCCTTCAGGCAGGAGGGAAGTGGCTTCTCCTGGCCCAGACTCCTTCAGTGGGTCCAGACCTAGGGGCTCCCACAGGGGGTGACAATGGCCCTTGGGGAACTCTGGGGACCTGTGGCTGACAGTCAGGGACCTCCTGGAGCAGGTCCCGTAGAGTAGCCTACGGAGACAGAGCCCTGGCGGACAGCTCCTCTGTGCAGGGATGGAACCCTCACCACCTCCCCCATCCCCAGAAGCTCTCGCATCACACCAGACATGAGAGAGGACTAAGACACAGCACAGACCATGGACAGGGCAGGCACCTGAATGTCACCCACGGGAAAGCATGTGTTGGGGCTCCCTGGTGAGCCGTCCCTGGGGGGGGCGAATCTGCAGCGTCTCGGGGTCACTTGGTCACATGGAAGCAGGGCGGGTTGGCCATGTGAGGATACTCGGGGGACGTATTTCCAAAGGAAACCAGTGACCCAGATGAAAAACAGCATCTTGTGACCCGCTGCAGCCGTGATCGCTTTGTTTGCACACTAAATGGGTCCCTGTGTGGCTATTTTTAGAAAGAATAGGCATGAGTAAAATGTCCACAAGAGGCAGAAGCAGATTGGCCAGGCAGGTCCCCTCTGCCAGCACAGAGCCCCAGAATGACTGGTGATGACCAAAGGTGACCCAGCCACGGATGGGTCTGCCACCTCAGAGACAGGAGCAGGAGAGAAAGAACCACTGTGTACCCATCTGGCCCTGGGGGAGTGGCGGGGGGCGGCCTTTGATCCCCTCGGGCTGTGTGTGTGTGTGTGTGTGTGTGTGTGTGTGGAGGGTGGCCCTGATCATGTGAGTGTTTGTAAGCTTGGGAATGGGGGCTGGGCCAGGACACAGAGCCCAGTGGCTCCTGTTAACCACTCTGTGCTTCCCGGCACTGAGGAAATGCTGTCACCCTGGACCCGTGCCAGGGCACAGTGAGGCACTTGTCTCATGAGCCTATAGTTCCTGAGCGGAAGGGAGGGAGGTCGGCTTGGAGAAACGACAGGGCTGTCCTGGGGGCTTGACGGACTCCTACACATCCCTCTGAAGCCTCCCTCAGTTCTCTTGGCTATCACTCTTACA
The DNA here is from genome assembly GCF_014885135.2 of Alexandromys fortis. Taxonomy (NCBI): domain Eukaryota; kingdom Metazoa; phylum Chordata; class Mammalia; order Rodentia; family Cricetidae; genus Alexandromys; species Alexandromys fortis. The sequence goes on along the minus strand of NW_026068096.1, from coordinate 816,176 downwards.
CAACTGCACTGTAGTTATGGTGCTGGGGACAAGAGCCTGGCACAGCTTCCCCGGGTGACAGTGGTTCCTGCCTGGTGCACTGTCTAGAGGGCTTGTGGCCCCTTCTGCTCTCATCAGAGCCATCAGCACAGAGTCTCCGAGTCTCTCTGCCTCCAGCCCCTGTGTGTCCCCTTGAGGAGGACTCTGTGATTCAGGGCAGTCCCAGTTCAGTTTGCAGCCCCTGCTGCGGGAGGTGACATGCATTCCCAGGCTTGCTTGTTCTCTGTGTGGATGTTTACAGGGTTCCCCATGCCCAGCACATTCTATAAGCTGGAACTCCAGTGGCTGCTCCCGCTCTGCACATGGAAGTCCCTCCCGGGCCCCTCACAGACTCACAAGCTGTGACCCAGCGAGGCCTTGTCCAGCACAAGTGAGACCCTGGGTTCAGAACTTAATACTACAATAAACAGAGAGACAAAGGCGCAAGGAGCTCAGCGGGTAAAATGCTTGCTGTGCGGGTGAGCAGCCGTGGGTTCAAAACCCAGTGCCACACAAGCACAGTGGGGCACGCCTGTGGCTGGAGCTGGGGCTCAGAGACAGGAGGGTCCCTGGAGTTCCCTGGTCTGAGTTCCTGACTCAGTGGCCCCGCCTCAGAAAACATGGACTTCACTGGTACAGCTGAGCCCGCCCATGCACACCTCCCCAACACACACACACATACACAGCAAACGTTCTTTAGAATGGACAGGGCTGGAGAGACGCTCAGCAGTTAATGCACTGGTTCCCTGAACCCACATGGGGTTCACAACCCTCTGTGACTCCAGTTCCGGCGACCTGATGCCCCTTTATGGCCTCTGAGGGCACTGCACACACTTGGTGCACAGACAGATGCGCAGAAAAAATATACATGAAATAATTTTTCGAAAAAGATTGGTATGGCTGGGCAGTGGTGGCGCACACCTTTAATCCCAGCAGTTTGGGAGGCAGAGGCAGGCGGATCTCTGGGAGCTCAAGGCCAGCCTGATCTATAGAGCAAGTTCCAGGACAACCAGGGGTACACAGAGAAATCCTGTCTGGGGATGGGGGGGAGACCGATATAACCGTATACAAGTAAGTTAGACAGCCTAAAAGACATGGCACCATTTATTAAAAACATACAAATGGGGGGCTGGAAAAAACAAACAAACAAAAAAACCAAATGGGGGGCTGGAGAGATGGCTCAGCGGTTAAGAGCATTGCCTGCTCTTCCAAAGGTCCTGAGTTCAATTCCCAGCAACTACATGGTGGCTCACAATCATCTGTAATGAGGTCTGGTGCCCTCTTCTGGCCTGCAGGCATACACACAGACAGAACATTGTGTACATAATAAATAAATAAATATTTAAAAAAAACATACAAATGACTGAATGAGACAGTTATCCTATGAGCCCTGGCTGTCCTGGAACTCACTCTGTAGACCAGGCAGGCTTTGAACTCACAGAGATCCGCCTGCCTCTGCCTCCCAAGTGCTGGGGTTAAAGGCGTGTGCCACCACAGTCTCCAATGCTGTTTTTTAAAGAAAGTTTTGGTGGAAATATTACCAGTCACAGACAAGACTCAGAACCCTACCTCTGTCTCCAGTTTGGGGGTTCAGAGTCGCTGGCCCTGCAGAGCAACTGGGTGAGGTCATGAGGTCCAGCCCAGCCTAGACCACATGAGCAAAGAAAACAAAGCACTCAAATAAATTAGTGAGATTAAAGAGAAGTGCCTTCCTCCCGCAGATGGGGACACTGCTAAAACTCTCATTTTGCCTTCCAATTTGTATTATTCCATGTCAGGGCATGCAGCCCCCTAGGCAAGGTCAAAGGGCACAGAGGTGCATGCACCAGATGAAGGAAAACAAAAGTCCGGGTGATTACACGGAACATTTGGAAGGGTTGCTATGTTCCAGCTTTGGTTTCTTTGATGTGAGCCACGTGCCGGGAGGGCAGAGAACCAGACGTTCGGTTAAGCCCTGTGACTGGGGACAGACTGCTGACAGGTGACTGGGGGCTGGAGAGCAGGAATCTGATGCCAGAGCAGGCTGGGAAACGGGGCACGAGACAGCATTAGAGGGGGGCAGACTGTGGGCCAGCTGTGTGGCAAGGGGCTGGGACACACACACACACACACGGTATTGGGAATGGAACCCAGAGACAGCAAACCAGCGTGGAAAAATTCCTCACTCCTGATCATATCCCCACGCCCCATTTACTTCTTCTTTTTTAAATTATTTTCTTAAAATGTATGATTAGCCGGGCGGTGGTGGCGCACGCCTGTAATCCCAGCACTCGGGAGGCAGAGGCAGGTGGATCTTTGTGAGTTCGAGGTCAGTCTGGTCTACAGAGTGGGTTCCAGAATAGTCAGGGATACATAGAGGAACCCTGACTTGGGGGAAAAAAAGATGTATGTTTGAGTATCTCAGTATGTCAAGGGTATGTGGGTACCTGTGGAGGCCAGAAGGAGCTACAGGCAGTTGTGAGCCGCTCTGTGGGTGGTGGGACTTGAACCCAGTTCCTTTGCCAGGGTACCAGGAGCCCGTACACTGGCCACCTCTCCAGCTGTCTTGTCACTTCTTGTTTAGAAACAGGGTCTTGCTCCGCAGTCCCAGCTGGCACATGCACACGGATCCCAGAGAACATCCCTGGGTCACTCTTTGCCGGCCGTCCCCTTGTCCATTCAAACAGTGGATTAGGTTGAGCAGTCAGCAAGTTCTAAGGGTCCTCCTGTGCCCATGTCCTCAGCTCTGTGTTACCTTGGTGACCGAGCTCAGGTCCCTGGGCTGGCTTTGAACCCTCTCTGCAGCACAGAACCCCCCTCCTGCCCCCATCTCCTGAGCAGCTGGGTGAAGAGAGAGGGGACAGACACCAAGGGAAACAGGTCCTGTCCCTCCATCTCAGGCCTCAGCTGGCAACTTTCATGACGATGTAAGCTAGGGTACTTGGTGAGACTGGGTAGTTCGTAGCCAGTGGGTCCATCCCTACCCTCAATGCTCCTTCTGCAGTGGGCTGTTCCCATGAGGTCAATCCAGGCCTGACTACATGCCCAGAGGCCATGCCCATGTGGTTCCTGCCAACCGCCCTAGCCCCTCTTCCTTCAAACACAGTAGATGTTCCCACAAATCAGCAGGGGTTTTTCCACTCACAGTAGGAGACTGTGGAGCTAGCAGCCCTGACTTTGGAGGAGGCCTGAGGCCTAGATGCATCTCCCTGGACCATGCTGGGCCCCTTAGGAGGTTGAGTGTTTTTCCCAATCTCCATTCGCCCCACCACAACTTCCACAGTCGTGACAGCCACACGTGTATCTGCGGACATCGCTTAGGTATCAGAAATCCCACAGCCGGGCGGTGGTGGCGCGCGCCTGTAATCCCAGCACTCAGGAGGCAGAGGCAGGCGGATCTCTGTGAGTTGGAGGCCAGCCTGGACTACAAGAGCTAGCTCCAGGACAGGAACCAAAAAAAGCTACGGAGAAACCCTGTCTCGAAAAAAAGAAAACCCACAGACTCCGGCACTTGCTGCTGAGTCTCTGGGACATTGGCCACCATACTTTAGAGGCAGCAGCTTTTCATCCCACACCCCAGGTCTTTGGCAGGGTGCTAAGAGCGACCCTAAACTGTTGAGCTCCTGCTCCCACCTCCTGAGCATCGAATCTTTTTTTTTAATTTTTTTTAATTTTTTTATTTTCGAGACAGAGTTTCTCCGTAGCTTTTTGGTTCCTGTCCTGGAACTAGCTCTTGTAGACCAGGCTGGCCTCGAACTCTCAGAGATCTGCCTGCCTCTGCCCCCCACCCAAGTGGTGGGATTAAATGCGTGCGCCACCGCCTCTCCACTGGCACCTGCACATTTTAAAGGTGCACAAATCTCATCCCAGTCACCAGCATGGAAGACGCGCAGTTCCTGGGCTGGGACGATGGTTCAGTAAGTGCATGAAGCATGCAGACCAGAGAGGCCCCACACAGCAGGCATGGCTGTCGAGTCAAAGCTGCAGGACTCAGGGATGGGAGCCTCGCAGGAGGCCAGGCCAGGTTCAGATTCAGTGAGGTACCCTGACTCAGGGTGTCAGAGGGGGGCGGGGTCGACATTCTCCGACCTCCAGATGTGTGCATCTGCACACGTGTGTGCACACACACTGCCCATCTCCTGCAGCTCCAATGCACCAGGATGTTAATGTTATAATCCCCACTGGTGCAGTAGATCCCCTTAGTCCCCAGATGCATCCCAAGACCCTCGATTTCTTGGAATCTCAGATAGCTCAGAACCCCACATCCACGACGTTGTCTCCCGCTCACACAGACCTCTGACACAGTTTAATGCGCTAATCACACACTCGGGACCGTGTGAAAAGGAAAACTGAGCCAGGCGTTACAACCACTCACAAGAGACACAGAGTTCGCTCCAACTGTGGAAAAGTTGCCTCATTTCTGCTCCTCTGTGGTCTGTGGTGATTGTTCAGGAAAGTAAGCAGTGTCCTGCATGGGGCTCCCGCCTGCCATTCCAGCACCTCAGAAGCTGAGGCAGGAGGATGGCCGTGAGTTTGAAATGAGCCTGGGCTTCAGAATAAAGCTATCCTACTGTAGAAAAGCCGGCAAGCATGGAAGATGAAGTGAGAGTTACCTCACGCAAGCTTCCAGGCAGCTGACCTAACAAACACAGGGCTTAGGAGGGTACGATGGGGAAAGCAACAGACGCCGGGGAAATGCTGGGCAGAAAGACCCTTTGCCAGGGCAGGCTGGTCACAGCAGACCACCGGCCGAGTCCGTGATCTGACCCCGGGTCTCATGCAGAGCCCGAGCTGGGCTGGGATCTAAGAGCCTTCCCTCCCCCACGGCCCATGACAGACTGGCACCACCATGCCAGGTTCCTTGCTCCTCCTCAAACAATGGATGAGAAGATTCCAGGACCCTGGGGCCTCTGGCTTCTTCACCACCAAGATTCTGCTGTGCTGACCCACTGTGCATGACCAGGTGGGGGCAAACAGCTCACTAGTGCTGTGGCCCTAAGCAGCCTGGGTAAAACCTGGGGACATGCATGTATGTGTGAGCTCGCATGTGTGTGTGTGCGTGTGCCTGCACATGTGAGTACATGTGTCTGTGTGTGCGTGTGCCTGCACATATGAGTAAATGTGTCTGTGTGTGCGTGTCTGCGCATGTGAATACTTGTGTGTGTTTGCGCATGTGAGTACGTGTGTCTGTGTATACACATATATGCACACGTGAGTAGATGTGTCTGTGTGTATGCACATATGAGTACATGTGTCTGTGTGTGCACATGTGAGTACATGTGTCTCTCTGTGTGTATGCACATGTGAGTACATGTGTCTGTGTATACATGTATGTGTGAGTGTGCATATGCACTCGTGTATCTGGTGTGATTTGTGTGAGTGCTTGTGGACGCTGCCCTGGGGAAGCTCCTGGCTTGCAGTGGGTGGGGGCGGGGCTCACATGTGCCCTGGGTGACATTTCCAGGGTGCCTCCCGCTTCCTACCCTCCCAGTCAAGAGCCCAGACTCCAAAATGTCACTTGTTGCCTCCTGGGAGGATCTGAAAACAGAGAGTCCCCGCTTCTCCTTTTCTTCCCATCAGTCATAGCCTGGGTCTGGGCAGCTCAGGGAGCCCTGGGTAATCCCCAGACCATATTCCCTGTCTGCTCAGAAGGACTTTTGGGGCTGGGCACCAGATTCACAGAACCCAGAGTAGCCACACTCCCTCATGCATGATAGGGTGTCATGTAGCCCAGGCTGGTCCGAAACACAGTGTGGCTGAGGATGTCCTCCTGTCTCCACCTCAGGAGTGCTGGGTCACAGGTGCCACGCCCACGCCTAGTTTCTGTGGTGCTAGGGATGGAGTCTAGGGCCTCTGCCCACGGAGCCTCAGAAATGGGGCCTTCATCGACGTGGAACTACTTGCTGTTCATGCCTGCCTCCCCAGCTGCCATACAAAGCACCTTGGCAGAACTGAACAACTTTTGACTAACCCCAGAACGTTCCATAACCCCCAAACAGGCCTCATCTTCATGAGCAGACTCAACTAAGCTAGGTGTGGTGGTATACAGCTGCTATCTGAGTGCTGGGAAGCCGAGGCAAGGGGATTACCAGGAGTTGGAGAACAGCCTGGGCTACAGAGTAAGTCCAAGCTACATTAGACCAAAGAGTGCTTCAGTTCACAAACAGTGAAATAAACGTCAATGAAAAGACTCGACTCTCATGGACAGATGGGCTGGCCTCAAAATCATGGCAACCTTTCTGTACCAACCTCCTAAGTGTGGGATGCTCAGTTCATAAAAAATGACTTTGGCTTTCGAGACAGGGTCTCCTGTAGCCCAGGCTGGCCTGGAATTCACCATGTAGCTGAGGCTGACCCTGAACTCCTGATCCTCCTGCCCCTGCATCCTGGACATCAGGTGACAGGTGTGGCTCCCACCTTGCCTGTCCCCTCAAGGGCCATCCACGCAGGAGCAGTCGTCAGAACGTCCCTCCCTTTACACGGCTGAGCAATATCCCACGCACAGACATGTTGTTTCAGCCTTTCAGTTCGTGAATCACACCGCTGTGAACGCACGTGTGCAAGCGTCTCTCCCTGCCCTGGAGAGGGTACACTTCGGGGTGGAACTCGGGGCCCTAGGAGTCCTGTGGTTACTCACTGAGGCAGCCGGTTTCCCTTCTGTGTCATGGGTGTGAAGCTGTGTGGTCCACGGCCCTGCAGGCCCTCCGGGTTCACCTCAGCCCAGCACCCTCTTCTGGTAAGGGGGTGGGGTGCCTGAGCTTCTGTGCAAAATCACTCGATCTTGCTGAAGTAGGACAACAGCCGACTGCAGGCTGTCAGGCTGCAGGCAGCGACAGCGTCTCTGATTTATGTTCATTTGACCTCTAGGGTGCATCTGGAAGGCTTCTGGAAAACGAACTGCCGTGTGCACACGCAGCGACACGCAGTTGCTCATGTCTGTCTGTCACGCATACATGCTCCCACTGCAGAGGGACTGCCGGAAGAGCCCCGCCCACAGGCTCCAGCGATGGGCCCCAGGGCTGCCTAGGCAGTTACAGCCTAGGCCACCACCTGACCCAGGCCCACGGCTGAGGGTCCACGCGGGGTGCCACAGCCCAAGGAGGACGGGACCGGGCCGCATGCAAAGCCCCAGAACACCTGTTGTCCCCACACATTTTCACAGCACGGATATAATTCACATATTCGGCAAAGTAACCAAGACCCAAAGAGTAGAAAAACCTGAAAGCTTTGGTGTCACCTCACAGGTGAGAAGCCTCAGGACAGGTCAGCAGGGAGGTTTTTACTAACCAGTGATAGGTGAAAGCCAGAGCCTGTCCTGCTAACAAAATCTATCCCTGACTGCGCCCCCAGCCCCTCACTGGGGATTCTAGCCGGGGCTCCATCCTGACCATGCACCCAAACCAACCATTTTTTGAAAGAGTCTCATTCTGTTGCTCTTGCTGTTATGATCTTGCCGTGTAGACCAGGGTAACTTCAAACTCACAGACATCCTCCTGCCTCAGCATGCCGAGCACAAGCACAGGGATTAAAGGGGTGCGCCACCACACCTTTAATTTTTAATTTTGAAACAGGGACTCGCTAAAGTGTCTGGGCTGACATTGAACTTGCAATCCTCTTACCACTTCCTCCAAAATGCTGGTGTTGCAGGTGTGTACTGTCTGAGGGGACCTGCAGTCTGGGTGAATCGGGACACAGAACACGGCAGCCTAAAGTCAACAGATCCACAAAGACCCTTTCCACCGGGCATGCCCGGTTCCCGCCACAGGTGTGTGGAATCAGCTCCTACACACCAGTCCAGGCGCCCTGGGGACATTAGTCGGGTCCTTCTCTGCGGGGTGTTCTGGGCCCTGCAGAGCACTGAGCAGCCCCGTCCACGCCAGAACCTCCACCTCCCTCAAATGCACATGAAAGGGTTGGGTCAGGCAGCTAGGAAGGGGCGTTCTGAGTTACCACCGTTTACGTACAGGTGGGGTGGGAGCATTCACACCCTGGACAGACTCCCACGTACGGAAAAGCTCCAGGACCGAGCCAGTGTCCCCTTCCATCTGCAAGAAGTCAGGAAACCGCTGTGAGTGGCCGCCACTGTTAAGGAAACAACATCCCAAGAATGCAAATCTCTCCTCTGCCACCTGGCGCCCCGCTGCGAGCTTCAGCTGCTCCCTAAGCCCTGGCTCCAGCCAGGCACCTGCAGGATTCACACTCAGGCCCGGGCAGGGGCCCTTGTTGTTTTGAAACATCATTGCCCACTAGTCATTAGCGCTGGGACCCCTCCCTGGAGGCTGGCTGTTGTGTGGCTTGCTTTAACTGAAGTACGCAGTGGGTGGGACCCTTACCCTGACCATCAGGCTGGACTTGGAACAGCTCTAATGGGAAAGCGTCAGATGGGAGAATGTGCATTGTAACACCAGCATGTGCAGGCATGCACACACCATGCACACACACACTAATATACCATGCACATACCACTCACACGTGTATGTACATGCCATGCATACACACCATGAACACACACGCATATGCCATGCACACACACCATGAACACACATGCATATCATGCACACACACCATGAACACACACATATGCCATGCACATACACCATGCACACACACCATGCGTTGTCACAGCTTCACACGGCCTCTGCGGTCCCCCCCCCATCCCCACCCTCTTCATGATCTTTTCTAAACACAGAGAGGACTCCCAGGGCCCAGGTGGCAAGTGTTGGGGACACTCAGCAGTCCTAGGTGGCCAATCAGTCAGGAGACTTGAACTCAAGCCCAGCTGCCCTTGCTTCCCAAATGGCAGCCATTGTGGGGTTCCATATCCTGGGTGTGTTTTCCTAGTAGTCACCTGGCGGGGTCACTCCTGCTGGGCTGACAGTCTGAGTGACCATCCTGACACAGGATAGTGCAGGCAAGAGGGCTCAGTGGATGAAGGGGTTTGCTGCCAAGCCTGGCTCCCTGAGCTTAACCGTGGACCCACATAGTGAAGAGCTCTGTCTCCCACAGAGTGCCACCTTCACACAAAACACAGACCTCATACACACATGCATAATCACATACACACACACAAACACACATCCCTCACACACAAGCATACAGACATATACTCTTAGATTGTCACTGGTCCCTTTCCACACTTGCAACAGGCAGTGAGAAAGAAAGTTTGTGAACAGAAGGACCTCCACATGGCCGGTGCCCAGCACCCTCTGGGCACCTCAGGTTCAGTCATAACCAGCCCAGCAGTGGACCCAGTGTGTGATCCCAGCACAGAGGCTAAAGCAAAAGGATCGACTTCAAACCTCAGCTGGGCTACTTAGAGAAGCCCTGTCTCAAGAAGAAACCAAACACCCAAGTGATGATGGTGCACATCTTAAATCCCTGCACTCGGGAGGCAGACACAGAAGGAACTCTGAGTTCGAGGCCAGCCTGGTCTGCAGAGCGAGTTCCAGGACAGACAAACTCTGCCTTGAAAAACAAACACAGCACACCCAGTGACATACCACCTCAGCCTGTCTGTCTAAGTGGGAATATCTAAGACACAGGGTTGACACAGGAGATGCTGCAGCCAGAGATGTTGGCTTTACTGTGAAAAAATGACATGCATGTGTGTGTGTCCATCCGTGTAGACACTTCATAATGCACAGGACTGAAGCCTGTCAATAACTAAGTGTCCGTAGAACTCCTCCAGGGCTGGCACAGGAGACACGCCAGACAGTAACAGAGCCCATAAAAATGACAATACTGGGGCTGTGGTCAGGGTGGAGCCCCACCGAGAATCCTCCAGTGAGGGACTGGGGGCGTGGTCAGAGTGGAGCCCCTCCTAGAATCCCTAGTGAGGGGCTGGGGGCGTGGTCAGTAGCCAGGCAGGAAGTAGAGGCGGGGCAACCAGGCAAGAGTAGGGGCAATGAGAATTCTGGGAAGAGGAAAGATTTACTCTGCAGTTCTCACCCAGCCATAGAGGAAGCAAGATGTGACTGCCTAGCCGAAAAAGGTACCAAGCCACGTGGCTAACACAGAAAAGAATTATGGGCTAATGTATGTTATAAGAGTTAGTAAGAAGCCTGAGCTACTAGGCCAATCAGTTTATAATTAATGTAGACCTCTGTGTGATTCTTTGGAACTTAATGATTGCAGAAACCAGGCAGGACAGAAACCTAAGTCAACAGAAATAACCCCCGGACACACTGGAGACAATCAGAGCATAAATGTTATGCAAATATCTACATATCTGAGCATGAATGAAAGACAGGAGATATTCTTCCTTGCAGCAGACGGCCAGTGGAGACTTCCAGAGGAAACTGAAGTTAGGAAATCATTAACAGTCGGCAGGAGAGAAAGCTCAGTGCTGGAGCCCACGCATGCTCAGAGTCTCCTCCCCTAAGTTACCGATCGGCAGCGAAGGATGTACAGGAACACTTAAAGCCCAGGCGTGTCTCTGCATCCTGGGTGTCAAAGTCTGCAGCCAAGCAAATGTCACACGAGGACAGCATGGGCCTCCCCGTACCACAACCATGCACACCGTGGACTTCCTGTGGGCGTACAGCCTCCAAATACAGAACCCCCAAACTTCGTGTGAAACCCTAATGAGGTGGTCTCCTCTGTGGTGACTGGTTTGGCCCCTAGGTTGGAGTCAAGAAGGACCAAGTAAAGAGCTAGCGAAATGGCTCAGGGGTCAGTGCACTGCTGTTCAAACATGAGGACCTGAGGTCAAATCCCCAATGGCTACACAAAGCTAAGTCTGGCTGTATAAGCTTGACACCCCCACACACACTGTGGGAGGAGACAGGAGGATGGCTGTGACTTGCTGGCTCGAGCTCCGGGGTCAGGGAGACCCTAGCTCAGTGGAATAGGATGGGCTACCAAACCGCCCGTGCTGCGCGCACACACACACACACACACACACACACACGCGCGCGCGCACACAGGCACGCACACGCACACACAGAGGACTGGAGTAACACCCTGTCACAAACCCTAACAAAAACTTAGAAAAGAAAAAGAAAAAGGAAGACTTGACCCTTTACTGGGTGCAGAAAGCAAGTCAAGGAGAACTGTGCAGACCTGGGGCTGGATGAGACCTAGCAGGGTTCACACCACAGTAGGTGTGACAGGCGCTCCGAGGCCCTGCAAACAGAGGCCTAGAATGCCATGGCTTGCCAGGACAACCAAACCCAGAGGCCCAGATAGGGAGCTGTGGCCCGGGATCCATCACCAGCCCCAGCCCCGACAACCGCTGGCCCAGGGAAGCTGTAACAGATTCCTGCCAGGAAGAGGCAACAGAGCCAGCGAGGACTCCACATGTGCTTGTGGCTGTCTGGTGCCCTAAGGAGCCCAGCCTTCACCACTTCTGTTAGGGCTGTTCTGATTGTTCCAACTGGTGTAACCAGGCAATGGGGACAGCAGACAGGACAGCCGATGGCTGACGGCTGGCTAAAGGACTCTTGGAAGCGAAAATCCGTGGTACAGAGTTACAGTCAACAATGCAAAAGGCAAGATGGCAGGCTGGGCCCCACTGGGTCACTGGGAGGTGGCTCTGAGAGTGAGTCTGGCCTGCCTTCACAGCAGGTTTTGCATACTAATCAGGTCCCTTGAGGAGGAAGAAAGGACATCAGATTACAACGTCACGTAGAGATCAAAACAAACTGGTCTCCCTGGAGGGCACAGGTACAGCTGGGCAGTTTGCAAGGGTCCTGGCCGGCAGTCAAAGGGTCTGTCCCCTGTGCTGGGAAAAGGGGCCAGAGCCTAGGGTGGCTGTGGCTGGACTACGGCCCTCTGGAACTTTCTCAAGTCAGGGACTGTATTTCTTTTTCCTCTGTTAACCTTGGCCCTCTGATGACGTGGCCCTCCTTGGGAACACAACGTTCCTGTGGGAACGCAAGTTTAGGGTGACCAGCCCACGCGGTGGCCTGGGTAAGGCACCGGCAGCCATCTGACTTTTCCGTGTTTAGCCCAGGTCTGTTGTCCACGCGATGCATGGCAAAATGTATCACCTTCCCGGGGAAGTTTCTCTTTCATGGCTACCCCCTGGCATGGCCTTTTGACTTTTTTGGGGGGGAGGAGGGAATCTGGTTGTCTGGTTGTTTAGGTGTAGTGATGGCCACCAACCCTGGGGTCCCACATTCATGCATCTTCTCAAAAGGCTCCGGCCTCAGCTCCGTCCCCGGCTCCGCCCCCCTTGTGGTGAAGCCCATGGTTAGGATGGGGACACCACACTGGGCATGACGGCACATCTGTCTTAGCTATTAAAAATGCCATCCAGTTCCTGCCACAGCATGGAGCGTCTTGAGGACATTGGAGGCAAAAGAATCAGACACAAGAGTCACACCACGTGGGCTCCATGACAGGAAATCTTGTACACCGGGGAAAGCAGAGACAGGAAGTGGATTTCAGAGTGCTGGAGCTGGCAGTGGGTGACAGACTGTGGGGTGGGCCTTCTTTGGGGTGTTGGAATATTTGGAAATAGGCGACAGTGATGTAAGAGCACATGAACTATCTCGATAAAGCTGCCCGAAGTGGGACCTGGTGACCCAGCCATCCATCCCAGCACTCCATCCATCCCAGAGGCAGAGGCAGGAGGATCTCTGTGAGTTTGAGGCCAGCCTGGTCTACAGAGCCAGTTCCAGGACAGGAACTCCCAGGGCTATGCAGAGTCTGGAACTCACTATGTGGCTCCAATTCGCCCTGAAGGTGGCTGCAGAGACATGAAATGGGGGCCCATTCTTTTGACTCTGGGGTCTTTGGAGTGTGACTCCACTGGAGGAACCCCAACAGACGCCCCACCAGAGGACCTGCCAGGGTTACACCGCCAAGAATCTTTCAAGGGTGTGCTACAAACGTTTTAGGCATGAGGAAGTTCTAGGTGAGCAGAGTGCGCCCCCTCCCTGCCTTCCTAGGACTTAAGACGCTGAGGCAGGGGGATTGCAGCAAGTATGGTCCATATTGGGGTATACACGAGACCCTGCCCTAGAAACACAAATCTACGGGTTGGGGAAGTGGCTTCATGGAAATCAAGCCCTGCAATCCTGGGTCTGTTAGATCCCCAGCCCCCAAACCTGAATTTAAAACGCTGGTTCTGGGACTGGACCGGTGAGGTGGCTGAGGGGGCCAGGACCACTGTGGCTGAGACTGACAACCCTTCGGAAAAGACCCACATCGTGGGGAGGGGGAACTGGCTCCTGGGCTGCTCTCTGACCTCCGCGCACACACTAAAGAAATAATGGTGTAATTTGGGGTGCTTTTTAGAAACTGCAGAAATAAGCCTGTGTGTCTGTGCACATGAGTGTGACACCTCCAGAGACCCCAAGGGTCCCAGGCGGTTCTGCACCCCCAACCCCGGACGTGGGTGCTGAGAACTGAGCTCAGGTGAGCTGGAGAATCACCAGGAAAGTCAAGGTAGCCTTGGGGTGCGCGGGGAATCCCCGGATCGCTCTCAGAGCTCACTTCTTCCTTTCAAATGTCACCCACAAGCGGGAAGGGAGTGGGCAGGCTGGCCCGGGCTCCAGGAGCTGCAGCAGTGGCTGTGAGGTGGAGGGGGCGGTGGGGGAGCCTTTTGTTGCCACCCGTGCGTGACAAGCACCTGGCAAAGGGCAAATTCGTTCCTCTGGTGCCCGGAGGTGGAGCCTGAGCCGGAAAAACCCGGAGTCCCCAGTGACTCAGCAAATTTCGATCAGCCCCCAGCTGGACCGGGTGACTCCCGGCCCTCCCCCCCGTCCCCGAACCCGCGCGAGGTTCGCCTTCCCCCAGGACCCAGCATCTGAAGCCTTAGCAGTTTCCCGATGCACATGCACCCGGGATGCGGCTGCACCTGCCGGTACCTCGCAGCCCCGGTGCGAACTGTGACTCGCCCCTTGGGTGACGCAGGTGCATTAATCCAGCGACAGCTGGCTCACGTGTGGCGGACCAGGTGCACCAGCGAGGGCTTTGAAGCCGTCCCCACGCTCTTGGGCTGGTGGACGCTGGCTCCGGGCCACACCTGCAGGGCTGGGCGCTGTCGCCCCAGGGAGGGTCAGAACTTAGAGTCCCTCTGGCGACTCAGCCACCAGGTCAGGAGGCCTGGCCTGGGCCAACCCCAAACACAAGTTTTTTTTGTTTGTTTCGGTTTGGGCTTTAGTTTGCAGAGTTCAAACTGAACCATTTGAAGGCGCACAAACCAGTGGTATTTAAGTACATTCCCTACATTGTGCAAGCTCTGGTCCCAGAACATTCCATCATATCCCCCCCCCAAAAAAAAATGTTCCTCGTCCCAGCACTGTGTCTCTAACTTCACGGTGGCTGTGTTGTTATCAGAGCCTCCTGCTCATTGCTCAGTAATACTCCATGGGGTGCAAGCAGCATCTGTGAACGGGTATGACACGGTGAGTGAGCCTCCCAGGACCCTGGCCCTTCCAAAGCCAGGCTAGGAGGACCACCGAGGGAGACGAATCTTATTGGAGTCTGCTGTTTGATGATGGTGGTGGTGATGATAATGTCATGGTTCTACATAGCCCAGGCTGGCCTTCAGGTCCCCACGTGGCTAAGACCAATCCTGAGCTAAGGTCCTCCTGCCTCCTTGTCTCTAGCGTTCCAGCCACAAGTGTGTACCTGCAGGCCTGGCTCCCCCTCGACATGACTAGGAAGGGAAGAGAGGTAGGGAGAGCCCTGGGCTCCCTGAAACTTAGCAGAGCCCTCTTGAGGAATTTTTGACCCTGTGGTGTTCCCACAAATCTGCAGGGACAGAATCCTCAGGCTGGCACCAGTGAGCTTGGCCCTTTGCCCCATCTGGCCAAGGTCCACAGCCTGGGCTGTCTGCCTCTGCCTCCCTCACAGGGACAGTTCACAGATGGGAGGACAGGAGGACACAAAGAACACCCTGACTCAGGTGCTACAGCCTGATGTCCCTCTTACACGAAAGCTCTGACTCCCAGGTCCTTAGTTTATGGCACCCAAGCACATTGGAGGCAGAGGGAGGGGAAACCCAAGTTGCCACTGTGCTACAAAGTAATACTTTGTCTCACAGACAAAGAGGGCTGGGGGCGTGGTCAGGTGGACACCCCCCTACCCCCCCCTAGAATCCCCCCAATTGGCGTAGGGGGAGGGCAGTATTGGCAGGTCCTAAAGCAAGACCCTTATTCACCTCCAGGACCAGAAAAGAAAAATCAACGTGCTGGGCAGTGATAGCGCATGCCTTTAATCCCCGCAGAAGCAGGTGGATCTCTGGGAGTTCGAGGCCAGCCTGGTTGGTCTACAAGAGCTAGTTCCAGGACAGGCTCCAAAGCTACAGAGAAACCCTGTCTCAAAAAAACCAGAAGAAAAAAAAAGGTAAACGTTTTCCTTTCTTTCATTGTTTCTGATTTCACAGCCCTGGGGTTGGGAGCACACAATTGGCCGCAGTCACTATGAGGCTGCATCCCAGCCCTCCATACCAAGCACTACCTTCTTTTTCCTTCCCTTTTGCATGGCTCAGGCCCCAAGGTGGCTGTGGGATGGGATGTGACTCCCAGGCTCGGTTTCTGGCCGGTCAGGGTGCCCACAAATACCTGCTTCTGAAGTCAGGACAGAAACGCAAAGCCTGTCCCCAGCCCTGTAGCTAGTGAGGGGAGCCAGCAGGTCAACCCCGCCACATCCCCCTCCAGAGACGGCGGGCACCCGTCCTGAAGTCTCCAGGAATGCTCCCCAACCCTCCTGAGCCCATACATGGCGGGACCCAAGGCCTTGGCCAGACAGCAGGCTGGGACGGATGACAGGGCCGGCTGACTTCAGGGCAGAGGAATTCCGCCCAGCCAGCGTCTAGACTGCGGGCTGCAGGGATCTGGCGGGAGCGGGGCCGGTGGCGGCATGTGCTGCCCCCTGGTGGCCACGTCCGGGCTTCATGCTGATAACAATTTGAGAGGCTCTCAGCCTGTGTGGAGGAGCCCACCAGAGAGTATCGTTGAAGGAGAAAAACTCCATGTATTTCATAATTTAATGATAAAACATAAAAACAATATTTTGGGGCCCTCGATAAGTTTGTAGAGCTCCGGCTTGCCCAGCATGCAAGAGGCCCAGAGTTCCAGGCCCAGCATCATCGTATAAACCAGTCCTGCCTTGCACACCCATCATCCCGGGTGGGGGCAGGAGGATCAGGAGGATCAGTATGCTGAGGTAGCCTGTGCTACGCGAGACCCTGTCTCAAAGAAAGACAAACGAGAAAAGGTGGTTTGGGGAATGAGTGCTTGCTGAGCACTGCACCCAGCCAGAATCCAGATGTGGAAATGAGGGCTTGCTGAGCACTGCACCCCACCAGAATCCAGAGGTGGGACTGGATACACGGCTCAGCTGCTAAAGGTGCTTGCCGCCAACACAAGAACCCAGGCTCCACTCTTGGGACCCCCAGGGTAGGTGAGGCGTGGCTCCTTGGACTTGGCCAACGATCTCTACAGGTGTGGCACTGTATTCATGGGAGCCTGCACCACACTCCACACAAGAACCAAAAGCAGACTGTGGCACCTGTAATCCTAGCGCTGTGGGCACAGAGGTTCCAGTTTCAATGAGAGACCCCGGCTTGCCAGGCGGTGGTGGCGCACGCCTTTAATCCCAGCACTCGGGAGACAGAGGCAGGTGGATCTCTGTAAACCAACCTGATCTACGAGTGAATTTCAGGAGGGTGAGGGAGCAGGACTCCTGGGTCCTGCTCACCTCTGCACATGCAAACGAGTGTGTGCATCACCGCACACAGAGTAACAAGAATAAGAACATCTCTGCCCTATAACCGGGCTGACCTTTCTCTTGGCACTGTGGACAGTGTGCGGCATCCTTGGTTCTGCAGGGTGCTGGACCCAATCTCTAGCCTACCCACTCTGTGCTGAGCTCCCCAAGTGTGACAGCCACGTGTCCCCATATGTCACCCACAGTCCTTCAAGAAGTGACTTACCCCAAATAGGACTTACCTCCTATTGGCTGGGGGTTCCTTTCACCCTAAGAGAATCTATGGCCCCATTCACCTCACACTGCTTACAAAGACCAACCAGCCGAGGCTTCACTGCGTGGGTTTGGTCAGACCACATCTGACCCTTCTGAGATCTCAGAAACAATGTCCTGCAAGCCAAGGCCTGTCTGCCTGTCTGTGCTTTTCTGCGATAGGGTCTCGTATAGTCGGGGTTAACTGTCCAATGAACCCCTGATCCTCCTGCTCCCGGCCTCCCCATGCTGGGATGACAGGCTTGTGCTCTAAGACATGGTTTACATGGCTCTGGGGATGGAACCAAGGCCTCCAGCAGGATAAGGGATCTCTCTACACACTGCAATGAAGGAAGGGGGAGAAACTGGCAGTCAGGCCTGGGTTACCCAAAGCTACAGGCACAGGAAGGTTGCCAAGTTTCAACAAGGAAGTCCGCTTTGTGCACAGCTGGCTGCTGGGGTGGGGAGCCTGGCCTTTGCTCAGCACTAGGGTCCCAGATGCTGCCACACAGACTGAAAAGTCTGCCTGCCATGGTGACATCTGTCCATATGGTTTTCCTCTGAGACAGGGTCTCATGTGGCCCAGGCTGGATTTGAACTCCCCGTGCAGTGGAGGATGACCCTGAGCTGCCCTGGTTTCTGCCATGCTGGGGTGGAACCCAGGGCTCCCCATACCAGGAGGGCACCCTCTGCCCACCGAGTGCAGCCCACAGCTCTCAACTGTCATTTTTCACATCCTGTTAATCTGGTGGATTGAGTGGTTCCCACAGCCGCAGGTGTCCTGGCTCCCAGCTGTGATGTCCACGGGGAGGGGGGGAGGGGCAGACGCACCAGACACAGAAAGGAGCCAAGCCGGGGCAAAGTTCTGTAGGCCTCATGCCTGGAGACTGACTGCCTTTCGTTTTCTTACTCATTTTATTGACCTTTAATTCTAGCATCAGAAAGCTAACTCTCAGAGGATTCGTCCTTAGCAGGGCTGGACCATGGCCTGAAGAAGACACAGGGTCTGGCTGGGGCTGATGCTCCAAGGGTAGAGAGCCGGGGCTCCCTCAGCAAGCACAGGGCCCCAGCGTAAACCAAACACTGTCTCACACCGGCCATCCTCATCCCAGCAGGGGGAGGCAGAGGCAGAAGGATCTGGAATTTAGCATCATCTACAAGCCACGGGAGAAAAGCTAGGCAATGGTCGTGCAAGGGGCATGGTCATTCATACCTTCACGCCCCGCATTCAAAAGGCAGGAGCAGGTAAATCTCTGTGCGTTAGAGGTCAGCCTGGTCTACAGAGGGAGTTCCCAGACAGCCAGGGCTACACAGAGAAACCCTGTCTGGTGGGAGCAGGGTGGGGACACCCACCAAGAACTGAGCACATATTTGGGAAAAGCCCCCCATGACTGGTTCCCCAGTGGATTCTGGGAAGGGAGCCCAGAGCCAGGCTGGTGGCTGTGAGGGGCTGACAGTTCCCTGGTCACACAAGCCCCTGAGGCTTCACACCCCAGGTGCAGCTACTGAAGTGTGACCTTCTCCAGTCTTCCCACAACTGTGTGGCTAGTGGGGTGGGGGTAGGGGTGAGCGGAAGCTTGGGCACCATCGTGTTCCGAGTCTCAGCCACCATTACCTGGTGTCCCATAGATACCCGGGCAGGCGGTTGAGGGCCTGGAGAAGGAAGTAGGTATCAAGACCAAAAAAAAGTGCCGAGCAATCTACCATCCCAGAGGCAGGGACTCGTATCCATAGCAACATGGTTCCTAGAAGCCAGAAAGCAGAGCCAAGTATGCACCAACAGATCCCACTGGTCACGTCACGGTCACAAGAAAAAAGCCACGATGACAACTGTTTATGAAGAGGCCCCGAGCGCACGATGCTAGGTGGCACAAGCCGGACACAGAGCGATGTACCCTGGGATCTGCTCCCGAGGTGTCACAGGAATTGTCAGATTCGGGGACAGGAAGCTGCATGGTGGGGCAGGAGAAGATGCAGTGTGACATGGGACAGAGCTTGGCTGTTGGGTGACGGTGGGGACAGACGTAAGGACTAGTGAGCCAGGGGCTGCCGAGCGAGACACGGTTAACATGGGAAACTACGTGTTCTGTGTGCATGACGGTGGTTTGGTTTGATTTTTCAGCGCAGGGTTTCCCTGTGTGGGCCTGGCTGTCCGGGGAACTCGCTCTGTAGACCAGGCTGGCCTTGAACTCAGAGATCCACCTGCCTCTGCCTCCCCAGCAGGCAAAACACCAATGCACATAAAATACAATACAAATAAATAGATAAACAACTTTTTAAAAAGAGAGACAGATGGACCCTGGCTGCTGATTCAGTACCCCCACACTCGTCCCCACATCCCCCATATCCCCCACCCCTCACTCCCCCCACATTATCCAGCAGACTCCTGTGGGGTCAAAGTGAAAGGATGTACCCATTGTGGGGGCTGAGGGTGGGCGGGTTTGGTTCCCAGTCTCCAGAAAGTCTCCTTCCTGCTAAGTACAACAGACAGTCGTCTGGAGACCAGGAATCTGGGTTATGAACCCAGCCTGCTGCAGTTCTGGGGAGCCCCCTTGTGGTGAAGAGGGAGGACTGGTGGAGAGTGGGTGCCGAGTTGGAGGTGAGGCAGATGGGGGAAGCTGCTTGTGCAGACACTACCTCCACCTTCCCATACAGAGCCCAGGCTGGCGTGAGGACCAAGACATTAGTGTGTCATTCTGGGGTGTATGCCATCAGCGTCCTGACCTTGCTAAAGAAGCCGCTGGCCAGGCTCCAGCACTGTCCCCTGACCCAGCGCTAAACACGTCCTCTGGCAGCCGTGGCAACCAAACCCTCTTCGAGCCTCGGTTTCCTGTTTTCTCAGTCAGGAAGGTTGGACTTCTGGGATTTCTGTCACTGTGGAACAAGAACTTTCTATGGCCTGGTCAGGACCAGGATGTTAACTGTCACTTCCTCCAAGAAGATCATCTTGAATTTCTGGCGTCTGACGGGGTGACTCCGCCTACCGGGGGTCCTGGTCCTATGGGACGTCTGGGGACACGTGACTGCCACACTGGAGGGGCGCCTAGCGTGGAGCTGCGGAGGGTGGGGACATCCTGACCACAGTGACTGTGAGGAGCCATTCTTGCCCCAGAATGGGCGCTGTGGTACAAGGGACCCTAGGAGTCCCTGGGGGTGGCCCACACTGCCGTTCTTCCCACCTCTGAGCAAGGTCAGTTTCCCTGGCTTCATGGCCCCCCTGTGTTCCCCACCCAGGCCACCCCCACCCCGTTCTCTGTCCTGCTGCCGCCACCGATGCCCTGCACAGCTCTGATTCAGCACAATGTGTCAGGGTGCTGGGGACAGGGACAGGGTGTGGCATTCCAGGAGGCTCCCAGCTGACTCAGCCTGAGGCCACATGAGATCGTTACTGTCCTCTGGCATGACAGGTACTGTCCATACTGTCCCTAGGTCCTGGCCAGCAGGCCACATGAGGTCAACCCCAGCCTCTCTCCACCTCGTCTGCGACCTCCCTCACTCTGCATCTCGCTTGAGATGGTCTCAGTGAACTCTGAGTTCATAGGTTAAGCTAGACTGTCTGGCCAGGGGTCCCAGGCATTCTCCTGCCTCCACCTCCCCAGTGAGGGCTGGGACCACAGGTTCCAGTGGCAGTCAGTGTTTTATACTTAGTGAGGACCATCCCCAGCCTGGCCACTAATTCCTACCTCGGGGTAACCTGGTGTAAGAGTCGGCAGCTCAGTGCAGGTCCCTTTAACCAACACCGCTCCAGCTGTGGGAGACTCTGGCTCACGGGAACCAAGCAGAGCAATGGAGTGGATAGCTGCACAGACACACTTGTACACACACGCGCACAGCCCCCACCACACTCACACAACACACACTCACATTCACACACAGACACCCACACTCGTACACACACATACACGCACACACTCATACACACACGTACACAGGCCCCACCCACCACACTCACACAACACACACACTCACATTCACACACAGACACCCACACTTGTACACACACGCACACATACTCACACACACTCATACACACGCATGCACGCACACACGTACACACACACGAATACACGCACACACTCATACACACACACACACACTCTAGCCTGGGCTGGGATGCAGGAGGCGTCACTTAGGCTGCAGGCTGGACCATCTGTGCTCAGTTGCAGATGCTCAGGGCTTCCCTGGGGACAATGTGGAGAAAGGGTGGGTGGCCAGGCCCCAGAAGGAGTCCCGGTGTTCAGTGAAAGGCATTTCTCCTAGAAATGGCTGCACAGCCAAGACTGGAACAAATGTTAATGTGTGGGCAGATTTCACGGGTCCATTCTACACAAAGAGTCACAGACAGCTAACAACTATGGCAAGGGGACAATGTCCTCCTGTGTGTCAAATGAGATGGGTCCCTCTGGCTGTCTTGGAACTCGCTCTGTAGACCAAACTGGCCTCGAACTCACAGAGACCCATCTGTCTCTGCCTCATGAGTGCTGGGGTTAAAGGCTGCACCACCACCGCCTCCTGGCAATGTAATTATATTTTAATTAAAAACATTTAAATGCACACACACATGGACGCACACACACACACGCCACGCATGCACACATGCATGCGCGCACACACACCCCTCTGTGCACACACACACACGCACACACAGCATGCACGCACACACACCCCTCACACGTGCACACACACACGACACGCATGCACACACATGGCACGCACGCACACATGCGCTCACGCACACACGCACACGCACGTTGGCACTACAGGTGGAGAGATCCTTCATGCACAAAGATGAGTATTTAGAAGGGACGGAAGGGGCTGGGGTCTGAGTTCAGAGGGCAGAGCACGGGAGTCAGACTTGGGGTCCTCTGCAAGGCCACAAGTGCCCAACACAGCACCCCCATGTCATGGGCCCACCCGTACGGGCTGGGGACCGATCCAGCACTTACGTTCACGACCAACTGTGACTACAGCACCAGGAAACCTGGCACCCCATTCTGGCCACCATGGGCTCTGTACACCCTTTCTCCCACACACATAAATAAAGGTGACCTTAAATCCGGACCCACCGCAGTGGGCAGTGTCCAGCCTCTGACAGCTGCCCCACGTCGCCACCACCCCTGCCATATACATACGTGAGTCAGTGGAGGCTGAGGCCCAGCAAATCCGGGAATGACCTATCCCTGCATCAGCACCACTCTGGGGGAAGCGGATGCTAAAAGCGGTTGCCTAGCAACAACACTCGGCAACGGAAGGCTCTAGCTCTTTCTGGGTGGACTGGCTTTTGAAGAGAGAGAGCTGCTCATTAGGGCTTGGCAGGGACCAAAGGACACCACAGAGACTAAAAGGGATGATCCTGGGATGAGGATGTAGCACGGTGGGTAGGGTGCCTGCAACTCTGTTGCAGAGTCCTATAGCTCAGCTGCCCGGCGTTCAGGAAGCCCTGGGCTCTATTTCTAGCGCGTGGTAGGTAGCACACACCTGTCATGTAGCACGGAGGAGGTGCAGACAGGAGAACCAGGAGCCCGGTGTCATTATTAACTACATTAGGGGTATCTGAAGCTAGCCTTGGCTACATGAGACTCCATCTGGGGCCAGGTCGTTCTTGGTCAGGGTCTTCATTAGCCATTCAATAATTGATGTGGGAGTGATTTCTTATTAATAAAGAAACTGCCTTGGCCCATTTTATTGGATAGAAAATTAGGTAGGCGGAGTATACAGAAGAGAATGCTGGGAAAAAGAAGCTGAGTGAGGAGTCGCCATGATGCTCCCGCTCCAGACAGATGCAGGTTAAGATCCTCCCTGGTAAGCCAGCTCGTGGGCTACACAGAATATTAGAAATGGGTTAGAACAATATGTAAGAGCTAGCCATTAAGGAACTGGAACTAGCCGGGCCAGGCAGTGTTTGAAAGAATACAGTTTCCGTGTAATTATTTCTGGGTATAA
>NW_026068096.1:780488-791233 GCF_014885135.2 Alexandromys fortis | reverse complement strand
TGATGTGGGAGTGATTTCTTATTAATAAAGAAACTGCCTTGGCCCATTTTATTGGATAGAAAATTAGGTAGGCGGAGTATACAGAAGAGAATGCTGGGAAAAAGAAGCTGAGTGAGGAGTCGCCATGATGCTCCCGCTCCAGACAGATGCAGGTTAAGATCCTCCCTGGTAAGCCAGCTCGTGGGCTACACAGAATATTAGAAATGGGTTAGAACAATATGTAAGAGCTAGCGAATAAGGAACTGGAACTAGCCGGGCCAGGCAGTGTTTGAAAGAATACAGTTTCCGTGTAATTATTTCTGGGTATAAACTAGCAATGCGGGCGGCCGGGTGCCGGGGACGCAGCCCTGCCGCTCCTAATTTCAACAAATAATTGACCTGAGAGGCCAACGGTATCTTAGGGGAAGATCGTTCTCAGCGGAGATGCCCTGCTTCAGGGACCCCAGGAGACTGTCACCCAGCCACCTGTCCCCACTGAGGTCCTGGGACTCTACCCACATGGAAACCTGGTGACAGGACCTACCCCAGCAGGAGAGGTTTAAGCAGCATAGCGCGTCGGGTGCTGGGGACACTGCTCAGGGGTGTTCCCTGTGGGGTGCCCTTGGCTCTGCGGGGCACAGCAGCTTCCACAGTCTCTGCCAACAATGCCAGGAGCACCCCAGTGTGTCACCCAGGATGCCCTGGAGGGCGGGGACAGGATAATGGTAGCACATCCTGGGAGCTGAGGCTGTGAGAAGTTTCCCGCGTCCTCAGCTACATACTGGGCAAGGAGAAGGTTCTAGGCACCCTGGGCACAACAGGAGCGTGTCTGGCAGGTCTCCGTGTGAAGCCTCACAACAACACACGGGTGTGTCTGGTGTTCTGGGGGGCTGCTGGGACCTTGTGGGCCGAGCAGGGTGGTCTGTCCACAGAGACCTGATAATACCACAATTCCAACAGGCCGGGAACAAACCCAGAGGACAGTCAACCCAGACAGTGTGTGTGTGTGTGTGTGTGTGTGTGTGTGTGTGTGTGTGTGCAAGAGCCAGAGTCTGAGCCACCTGCTGCGCCAGGGCAGCCCCTGTCACGTGTCCGTCCCTCCCGCCCCCCCCCCCGCCCTCACGTTCCCAGCAGAAACGCCCCCAGACTGCAAGAAAGAAGGGACCGTGAAGAGAAAACCCTTGTGCTGGGGCCGCCCGGGGCTCTTGCTGTATGTGGATCCCCAGAGCGTCAAGACCGGAGATTGATTTTATGGAGACGGGCTTCCCTGATACCCTGCAGCCCTGTTAATCACCCGGCCCTCAATCTCGCCTCCACCCTCTGTACTTTGGGTAGCTTCATTTTCTCAGGCATCACTTCCTCCAAGAGGATGACTGTCACCCAGCGTCGCCAACAGCTGAACCTCCCACCTTCCCTTATCCAAGCTCCCCGAGAGTCCCCTGGTGCAGAGCCTCACGGGCCTCTGCTGACCCCTGGTGGTCATGTGTGGTAATGGCAGGCGCTGCTACCAATCCGGAAAAAGTTGTACAAAATGTCTCAGGAGATGGATGGCCTCCAAGTCTGAGGATCCAAGTTCAATTCCCGACCGTGGAAAGAGAGAGCCCGGCTCCTTCAAATTGTCCGCTGTCCTCCACATGTGAGCACACACATGCACGCACCCACACACATGTACAAATATAAATACATGTAATTATTTTTAGAAGGGTCCATACTGGACTGGAGGGACACTCAGTAGTTAGAGCACCATCTGCTCCTGCAGAAGACCTGGGTTCAATTGCCAGCACCCACATGGAGTTCACAACCACCTGTGACTCCATTTCTGGGGGCCCAACGCCCTCACACAGACAGCAAAACACCAGTGCACATAAAATAAAAATAAAGTTACTTTAAAAAAAAAAAAGGAAAGAAAAAGTCGGGAGCTAGGGAGCACCCCACTCTTCAAGGGGCTCATGAGAGAAAGACTCAAGTCAGTATTGTATCCCCACCCTCAGGACCCCAGCGTGACTGACAGGGCTGAGACTTCTCTGTGGGGCACACAGCCCTGGGTACCCCCAGCAGCCTCTGGCCGCTCCATGCCAGGGTTTCCCCAGTCATGGCCGCCTCGAGCGTTCCCTGATATCACAAAGGGTCCTTGACAACATAAATGCATCTTTTAAATCTGTGTTTGTTTGTTGAGACAGGGTTTCTCTGTGTCCTTCTGTGTATTTTTGGCTGACCTAGAACTCGCTCTGTAGACCAGGCTGGCCTCGAACTCACCGAGATCCGCCTGCCTCTGCCTCCCGAGTGCTGGGATTATAGGTGTCATGCCGGGCTTACTTTTTAAATTTTATCTTATTTTAATTTTAGAGAGAAAGGTAGTCCAGGCTGGTCTCAAATTCACTACATTGCTGAGGCTGACCATGTCCCCTCCAGCCTCCTCCTTCCCGGTGTCAGGGGACAGGCATATGCGATTACATTTCAAATGGTATGAGTCACACGGTCAATACAGTGCTGTCTTCTAATGTACCCCTAAATTAGGAAGAGGTACAGGCACGGGATTATACCCCGTGTGTGCAGTACCCGCGGAGGCCGGAAGGTGGCGCCCGTGCTCTATAATGAGACCCTGTCTCAAACCATGACCACGTCCGGAGACCCCCCTTTCCCGACAGCGCACCCCAGCCTCAGGAGCAGGAGCTAACCGGGAGGAGCGGGGTGCCGGCATGGTACGGAACAGGTGCAGAAAGCAAAGTCAACCCCAAAAACCATGACCCTGGAGTGAGGAAATGGCAGCGGAAACGGGGTGTAAGAAACGGGGTGCGGGATAGGGTGCCGGAAACAGGTGTGTGAAAACGGGTTTGTGGGAAAGGGGGTGCAGAAAACGGTGTGCGGGAAACGGGGTGCGGGATAGGATGCAGGAAACGGGTGTGGGAAATGGGGTGTAAAAAAACGGGGTGCGGAACAGGATGCAGAAGACAGGCGTGAGAGAAACAGGGGTGGGGAGAGAGGTGCGGGATACTGGGGTGCAGGAAACAGTATGGGAAAGAGGTACGGGAGACAAAACAAAGGTTGGAAAAGGGGGTAGGAAAACAGGGGTGCAGGAAACGTAAGCATGGGAAGTGGGGTACAGGAAATGGGATGTGAGAAATGGGGTGCTGGAAACGGGGTGCAGCACCAAAGCGTCTGGCAAACTCTGGGGTGGAGAGAACATGGCTGTCTGGAGCCGAGGTCACCCCACAGCACCATGGCCCCCTTCCCCGTCCGTGCGGATCCTGTCCCGCAGGACTCCTCACTCCCACCCAGGCTTCAAAGCCGAGCACGGCACCGAGCACAGCACCTACCTGCACCGAGTCCACCGTCCCAGTACCGAGGTTCCAACCAGAAGCCTTCGCTCCCTGGAAGAGAACACTGGGCGTTAATTTGGCACCGCGGATGTCAGGTCGGGGGTCCCGACAAGCTGTGGGGTTCGGCCTGCGCGGGCCGGATGAAAACAGCAATTTACCGAAAGAATGAGGCGGAATTCATAATTCATCTACTGCGCATTTGAAAGGGAAGTGGTGGGTGGGCATGGACGGGTCAGAGACAGTCGTCTGCAGAACGGAGGCAGGGGACTGCCCATCAGAGGGCGGTGGCCGACCTCCCAGGTCCCCGTGCGCCTCTCCTGAGGGTCACACCAGGGCATTTCTAGAAAGCATTTGTATACAGTGGGAGCTCAATAAATGCTGGACTTGACCAGCATGATTCATGGGGAAAGAAGGGCACTTCTGCGCTATTTCCCAACCTTAACCCCCAAAGACATATTCAGTGTGTGTGTGTGTGTGTGTGTGTGTGTCTCCACCTTGTGGGTTCTAGGGCTCGAACTCATGACCTCAGGCTTGACAGCAAGCTCCTTTATCTGCTGAGCCCTCTAGCCAGCCCTTACTTTATTTTATATTATTTTATTTGATGCAAGATTTCACTATGTATTTGACTTCAAACTCACAATCCTCCTGCCTCTGCTAGTTCAGTGCTTGAGATCACATGCTAGGCTATAAACCCTTTTTAAAATATTATCTTTTTTTTAGGTTTATTTGTTATGTATACAGTATTCTGTCTACATGTATGCCTGCAGGCCAGAAAAGGACACCAAACTCATTACAGATGACTGTGAGCCACCATGTGGACACTGGGAATTGAACTCAGGACCTCTGGAAGAGCAGTCAGTGCTCTTAATCTCCAGCCCTAAAATATTATCTTTCTCCCTCTTGAGACGGGGTCTCTTGAGCCCAGGCTGTCCTCACTCACTATGTAGCCTAGGCTGGCTTATGTGGTGCCCCGGGCCTGGTGCTTGCTGGGAGAGCGCTCTACCCAAGTACCTTTCTGAGGTTTTTGGTTTTGCAAATGCAGCTGCAATCCTGGCTGCCGCCTGCAGATGGCAGCGCCGCTGCAGGAAGCGGCTGGAATCCTGCTTGCACCGAGGCCAGGCTGGAGCAACACGCCCATCCACGGGGACGATTCCAGCCACTTCACACGAACCCAGGCAACTGAGAGTTGCACACGTGCTCACACCCAGGCTGGACACTAAGTCGTTGGAGGAGCTGAGGGGCATGCTGAGTGCAGAGGGAGAGCAGCTGGCCCCAGAAACCGGGAAAGGGGGGGGCACGCCTGGGGCTCATGGTGAAGGAGCAAGGCCCGAATTCTCAATAATAACTTAGGGTCCTTTTAGGCGGGTCTCGAGCTGGTTCCCTGAGGGACTTGAGCAGCGTCCACTCTGTCCTGCGTCCCCAGACAGCTCTGTGGGTCCCCGAGGTCGTCCTGACTCAGTCTAGTCACAGTGACTCCAGGACCCCAACGGATGACCCGGGACCGACAAGGACCCTGTGACCACTTCCCACCTTTGTCACGCAAGGGCAGCAGAGAGTCCACAGGGAAAAAGGGCTGGTTGGGGCAGGACACCCCGGCCATCACTGAGACAGACCCCAGTCCTTCCACGCTCCAGGCCAGACCACAGAGGGTCCCCCAGGGTGGGACAAGGGGCCACAGGGAGGGTGCTACACAACACCTCAGCCACACCCACTCAACACCTGGAGCCCGCAAGAGCCACTCTTGTCCCAGAGATCACTCGATGCGGGAAGGAGAGGACGCTGCAGCTCTGGTTTCTGTGACCACTCAGAAAGCAGTGTCATGAGGATCCCTGTCATCCACTCTATGGGCCACCGAGGGGCACGAGGAAACTTCTTACACACATGCACACACTCGTGCACATGCAGATGCACGCCCATGCACATAGGCGCGCACATGCACACACTGACCATGTGCACGCAGCGCCCTCAGAGTCCAGAAGGGATCACCAGAGCCCAGAGATGATGTCACAAACACCATGGGGATGCCGGGAATCGAACCCCAATTCCACAGTTTAGTGCCGAATCCCCCAGTACCAGTCAGAGCTGGTTTTAAAAAGGATTTTTTTTGACATTAAGATTTTAGCTGATTTCTTTAAGCCCCAACAGCCATGGCCCCAAATTTCATCTCTCTCACCAATGGCTGTGATACCCTTTGGGTCAAGGTCTCTGAAAGACAGGAACGGGCAGTGGTGGTGCACGCCTTTAATCCCAGCACTCGGGAGGCAGAGGCAGACAGATCTCTGTGAGTTCGAGGCCAGCCCAGAACAGCAAACAAAATCCATCCCAATGTACCCTTGGACCAGGCTGCCTTACTTTTTCTCAGGGAGGTCCAGAGGAAAGGGTTCCATGATCCCAGGGTGCAGTCCAGGCTGGCCTCGAGCTCACAGTTATCCTCTTGTCTCAGTGTGACCTTGGTGTTTTCATGTCACTGTCACCTTGACAAGGTATAGACGAGTGTCCCTGCACGCGGCAATGCCACCTCGTGGGCTGGATCGTGGGCGGAGCCCAGCGATCGCCTCTCTCTGCTTCCTGACTGCGGACTCGGTATGGCCACGATGGAGGGTGCTAACCGTGCAGGACAAGCCCTTCCTTCCGTAGCCGCCTATGTCAGGTGCTTGTCACAGCCATGGGCAGAGCAAGGAGAGGACCCAGCTTCCCACAGCCTGGGGACACCGCGCACCGTTTTCAGCGTGTACCCTGGGTCCTGATTATACGCAACAGAATCTCTGGCCTCCACCTGCCACATGCCAAGGACACTCTGAGTTGGGGTAGACACACATGTCCCCAGGCATAGCCCAGTGTCCCCTGGAGGACCCAGTCACCCCTAAGTGAGCCCTGTTCCTCCCTACACATCTTTCAAGGTGACAGTCATACCTCCTCCAGCGGGTCGCCGCTCCTCCGTGGGGAGCGAGTGGGTGGGACGGGCTGTCTGAGCCCCCTTCCCTTCCTACGCTGACAGGGGCACGTGGCACAGGCACACGGTCTTCTGCAGGCTCGATATAGCAAAGCGGGACCCGTCTTTTGTGCCACATGAAGCTGTCAAGCCCATCACCATAGCAACCATCTAAATATGTCACCCAGGAGCACTGATTGCCAAGGCAGGGAGCAGAGGGTGATGGCTTCCTCTGCATGGGGTGCAGCGCACAGGCAAGAGAGCACGAAGCAGGCAGGGACCAGGGTGTGAGGTGACTGGAACGGAGCTGGCTCTGTCACAGCTCTGAACAGACAGGGCCCAAGGACAGCTGAGTTCAGGACTGAACACCAACCGCTCAAGGTCTTTTATGCTTTGGGTTGAACGTCTCAACACTATAGTCTAGACTGATTTCAAACTCCTGGAAATCCTTCTGCCTCAGCTCCCAGTTCTGCAGGGATGAGCATGTGCCACCATGCCCAGCTAAGGCCAGCACCGCCCAGGTGGAGGCTCCCTGCCCACCTCAGGATCAGCTGGAAGGCAACTGGATCTCGTTCACGGTCAGGATGGGGTCCCCCAGGTACACTGTGGGTTGGGGGCATGCCCTGAATCCTACGGATGCTCAGAAAGTCGTTGGTTTCCACTAACTCCATGCCAGGAACTCCCCTGGTGTGCCATGGCCCAGCATCCAGAGGGACAGAGTCACCTGACAGTGTCACTGATGAGGACCGGTGTGTGGAGACAGCGTGGACAGCAGGATGGTCCACTTTGGACAAGAATAAAAACCTGAACAAGCTAATTTCCATTCAAACCTAAAGAGCCGTGGCCACGAGATGGCTCAGATAGTGAAGGTGCTCACCGCCAAGCCTGTCCTCGGGACCCACGCGGTGGTGGAAGAAGACTGAGAGCCACAAGCTGTCCTCGGGTCTTTGCACACATCAAGGCACGTGCACATGCGATGCAGGAATGGAAGTTTAAAAAAAACGTAAAGAGCACCTATGTCCAAAGAGATGCACGGGAGCCCACAGTCACCTTGCAGAGGTCCTGATTGCAAATACGGACCGCAGACCAGAGCTCAGTGCCTGGCTTATCTTCAGGGCCGCAGGGCCGCTGTAGCTCTGTGTGCCCATCCACAGCCTGTTTCCTTTGTAGACCTAGGGTTGAACCAATGGCTTCCCCACTCACAGCAGAGCTAAACCCCAGCCCCTCACTGGGGAATTCTAGGCGGGGCTCCATCCTGACCACGCCCCCAGCCCCTCACTGGGGATTCTAGGCGGGGCTCCATCCTGACCACGCCCCCAGCCCCTCACTGGGGATTCTAGGTGGAGCTCCAACACTGAGCCCTAGGTAGAGAAGGATAAGGGAAAATATTGCACTGCTCACAATGAGCGGATATTCTCAGACCTCTATCCAAGACTCCTTAACATGCCCCAGTGAATCTAAACAAAGTCTGAAGAACTGTCCTCAGGGTATGATGTCACAACAAAGCTGGCTTGACCTTGGATTAGGACTCTAACAGGGAGCATCCTGGGGGAGACTAAGAGATCCCAACTCCAGGAGCTCAGCCTTGCTTCACTGTGGGAGGAACAAGGGGTCACCCTAAGACCTAAGTCATGCGGACATCATTTGGGGGCACGTGGGGACTCCTCTGTCCTGGCCTCCTAAAGTAGCTTGTTCAGTCAATATATCCCAAAATGTAAAATTCATTTTAAAAAGAAACGGAGATAGTAGACATGCAATTAGCCCAGAAGGTACTTTGAAAAGGGAGCGTTTGGTTCCCATGACAGCCTCCTAATGACACGATTATGTAAAATCCAGAAAAAAATGCTAAAAACAGAATATGCAAATTAGAGAGGGATGGGCTCCGCGAGGGAACAGGTGGGAGAGATGGTCCCCGTGGGGCTGTGCTGCAGGGAGCTTTCAGAAGGTTGAGGGTGGATGTGGCAGCAGGGTGCCCTCACCCGTGAGCCTTGTGGAGGGTGCAGCTGGGGCTGGACTGGAAGACAGCAGCAGCTTTATGGGTGGAAAGTTCTAGAAACCCAGAGTGAATCAGAATGATTGAAAGAATGGAGTGCTGGCAGTACAAGCCTATAGTCTGTATGGGTGGGGCTGAGGCAGAAGGATTGCTCCGAGTTTGAAGTCAGCTTGGGCAAGCACAGTAAGACTCTGCTTAAGAAAAACAAAACAACCAGCAATGAATAAGCCTGGCTATGGAACAAGAGCAAGACCAGCCCAAGGCCAGCCTGAGCCACAGAGGGAGTCCAAGGCCAGCCAGCCTTTGTCTCAAAATAAAACGTGGAAGAAGGCCAGTGAGTTGGCTCAGCAGGTAAAGGCGCCGCTGCCAAGCCTGATGACTAAATTTCGGGGACAGGGTCTATATAGCCCAGGCTGGCATAGAACTTACAACGTAGACCAGGTTGTCCTCAAACTCACAGAGATCCTCCGACTTCATCCTCCTGAAGCGTACACCACCAAATCCAGCCAATGGTAGAGTGCTTGCCTAGTGTGCATGAGGTTCAGTGCCTGGTGTGCATGGAGTTCAATGCCTGGTGTGCACGGGGTTCCGTGCCTGGTGTGCACAGGGTTCAATGCCTGGTGTGCACGGGGTTCAATGCCTGGTGTTGAAAACAAACAAAATGGCTTGGGGTCACTGGATTCAGTCGTGCAGATTTAAAGGAGTCAGATCAAAGCCACAGGTGAAATGTGGCCTCAGTTTGCTCCTGTCAACAAGTCCACTGAGAGGCGCAGCCACCTTGTTCCTTCACCACTGTCTAGGGAAGCTGAGCAGACACAACAGGGACCTCTTGGCTCCAGGACACTGGGTGCACAGCACGGCCCTCCCTCACGAGCTCAAACCCCGGAGGGACTGCAAACTGTCCGCATATTGTTTTATTGAAGGGGCTGAGGACGAGGCTCAGTGGGTGCCCGGCTCACCCATTACACACACAGCCAGATCCCATTCCCTGCACATAAGTCAGGTGTGAGGGCGCTTGCCTGTCACCCTGGCACTCAGCATGGGGCTCCACGGTGAGCTTGTGACCAGCCTGGGCTACGTGAGACCCTGTTCTCAGACAGATAGACCCGCCGTGGGTCCCTGTCCTCCACAGTCCTGGAGACTGGCTGAGCTGTCACCTGCTCTGGGACCCGGGCTGTGCCTCACTCTGCAAGGTCAGCTGAACCTGCCGAGCTGGTGGCCCTGGCTCCGCGGGCCGCCTTTCCCGCCTTTCCCGGCACAAAAGGTTCCCTCATCTCCTGGTCACCTTCACTTTGACAGTGCTGGGTGTTCTGGGTGTTCTGGGTGTTCTGGGTGTGCTGGGTGTGCTGGGTGTTCTGGGTGTTCTGGGTGGGGAGTGCTGGGATCTGCAGGGTGCTGAGCTGAGTTCCCAGCCCCCACGGAGCCCAGGCAAATGACATCACCCCTCCCCCATTCATGACAATCTGAGCCTGTCTCCTTCTGAGATTTCAAGTTCTGTATTATGTTACCAAGTCACCCACGCGTGGAGACACAAAATTCAATGCTGAGGGTCACCTTGAGGTCTGGCGTAAGGAAGGGCTGGCTACCCTCTTGCCTCATCCCAGATGCTGTGGGCTCAAAGCCTTGAGCAGCGGGAAACACCTGCTGCTGTGTGTGCCCACGCGCCTGCCCTTGGCGCGTCTGCCCTTCCCGCGCCTGCCCTTTGCGTTCAGCCAGCCTGATGCCCGCACAGTGACCGCAGCCCCAGCATCCAACACCCTTCTCTGGAGGTCTAAAAAATGCTGGCAGATGGGAGGGGCAGAATGACTGATCTCAGGCCATGAACTTGAGGTCAGCCCCAAGCAGAGCAGAAGGTTAGCTCGGTGGATAGCACACCTGCTAACAGACGAGCCAGGTTCGATTCCCATCACCCACAACCATCTCTATCTGTAGTTCCCAGGGATCCAACGCCCACTACTGACCTATGCAGGTACTGCACCCAACGTGGTGCATAGACATACACACAAGCAAACATCCATACACAAAAATAAAAGATATTCATGTGTGTATATTATTAAAGAAGGGTTGGAGCTGGGGCTCGGCAGGTAGAGCACCCCTTGGCATGTGCAGAGCCTGGAGTTCCCCCCTGCATGGGGAAGGTGGCACACAGCTGCCATCAAAGCATGTTTCTCTGGTGGGACATTTGAGGCCCAGAGACTTTAAGAAGTTCATCAAAGCCACACAGCTGGGAACTGACATAAAAAAGGAAACGTGTAGTCAAAAGACAACTTCCAAGTGGCTGTTGCTTCTTGTCCTACCTGAAGACTTGCCAGCTCTTCCCTCATTTTCTTCCAGAACACAGACAGTTGGAGGTGAGACACGTGACTACACACGGCGTCCCAGCACTCGGGAGGCAGAGGCAGGGGGATCTCTGTGAGTTAGAAGCCAGCCTGGGCTACAATGCAAGTTCCAGGACAGGCTCCAAAGCTACACAGAATAAAATCCCGTCTCAAAAAAAAAAAAAAAAAAAAAAAAAAAAAAA
>NW_026068096.1:759596-780478 GCF_014885135.2 Alexandromys fortis | reverse complement strand
AAAAAAAAAAAAAAAAAAAAAAAAAAAAAAAAGAAAAGAAAAAGAAAAATCAGTGGAATTGACTTGGTGAACCTCCCTCTAAATAGGCATCTTGACAACTCTTTCACAGTAAAATAGCATCATGTGGCATTTCTTAACACACAAGAGGACACTAGTCACACACAATGGCTCAATTGTGCAGCCTGGCAATGTGGAAAATCAGCCTGGTGTCAGTGGGTGACTCTGAGCAAGAAGAGCTGGCAGTGGCTCTAAATCCCTGTCTTCCAAAGAGGTTTCAGACCTGTGTCTTGCAAGGGAAGTTTTGGGTCTCAGGTACAGCCTGTACGAGTCCCTCCCTATAGGAGCAGCCATCACCCCAGCCCAACACCTACCCAGCAACCCCAGAGAGCCTCAAACACATCTGCTAAACCACATCTGGAGTCCTAGCCCAGGAAAGCATACCACAATAAGCAACGGATGGTTTAAGTGTAGGACCTGGTGCTGCTTGTTACACAGTGTTGGCTGACTGATACACTCTCACTCCTGAGAAGCCAACCCTGAATGGTACCCAGAATAAACAAAGAACAGCTTGCGTGTCCTGCCTCCTCAGTATGCTCACTCTTTGGGGACAGGCTTGAAAAGTGAGCCGTTTTGAGAATTTTGTTGGTTAGGAAATGACACGATGCTATTATACATACTGTGACGCGCCTTCAAAACAGAAGTGTTCTAACACATCCCGGTCTGCTTGGGTTGAGAATAGACTTTTTAAAAAGCTAGAATTTTACACATGGGGGGGGCGGTCATGCTGCCACACACGGAAAGCGCTGTAGAGACTGTGTCAGGCTGTGCGCAGCTGCGAACCCGTCTACGCATTCCTCAATGAACCATTCTGAGACATAGTCACTGGAGGAAACACACCGTCCCCTCCCCCAAAACACAACCGAACCAACATATCCTCCTGGAACACAACATGCCCGATTTAGCTCGGCATCGCCCATTCAAAGCTGAGGGCTCAGGCTTTGTGAACCTGGCTGTGTGCTACTGCTGAGCCATGCGCCGGAACACTAGCAAGGGACAAGGCCCAAGTGGATAGCAGAGGCTGGTCTCATGTAGCCCAGGCTGGCTCAAACTGGCTGAGAACGAGCTTGAACTTCTGATCCTCCTGCCTCCAAACCCAAGTGCTGGGCTAACTGGTCTGTGCCACCAAGTACAGTCATAAAGAATGACTTGGAACAGTGTTCACACAGCCCAGGGTGCAAACACTGGGTTAATTTAACTATCGGGAATATTTTGAGAGATACCTCAGAGGATGGAAAGGGGTCTTCACATGCTCAAGAGGTAATTAGGAGAGTCTTAAAGAGACTGACAGGAATCTGTGTAAGACAGGATAGGCAGACTGGGAAGGAGGCAGAGGCCAGACAGAAGGAAAAGCCTGCAAACCACAAATAAATCACAGCAGCCACAATCTGAACATCGTGACACAGGCTAGACCCGTGCTCCACCATGACCACGCCCCCAGCCCCCACACATGGCACTGCACACAGTCCCTGCATCCCTGTCTCCCCTGCCCCCCAGTAGATCCCGTGCACCCCAGCTCAGCCCCTTCTGACCAGCCTGCAGAGCACTGGCTGGTGCAGGTGCTGATCTTGCATAGTGGGGTTCTGGGCAACCCGAGGGAGACATGCTAAGACACAGATCTCACACGCAACTCCTCGGTCCCCAAGGACCCCTAAGTCTCTCACTTTTGAATTACTGTCAGCTCTGAAGGGAGGGACAGATCTGTGTCACGGCCCCAGAGAAAACACGGCCACTTAATTACACCTCTAAACACACTGCTGGGATCCCTGGCAGAGGCCACGTCACCGTGGGGGGCATCCCAGGCCTGAGTCCAAGCCCAGGCATGTGCATGGCATGCCGGTCTTCCTTCCAGGGTCAACGGTGAGCCTGTCCCTGAGATACTGGGGGACATCTGAGGACAGAAATGGTTCCTCTGGGGAGCTCCTGGCATGGGTGGGTGAAGGCCGGGGACACCACTAGCACGCTGCAGAGCCCAAGATGCGCACCAGGCATTTATCTGGTAGGGAGCCTTGGGAGGGTTGCATGCCTTCAGCCTCGCAAGGGCACCTCCCGCCCCAGAACCAGTAACCTCCCTGGAGGGCCTCCAGTCTCTACAGAAGCCCAGCTCCTGAGTGTGCCCGCACAGCCTCTGCCTGCAGCTCCCTTAATCCTGTCATTGGTTTGTCCTTGTCTGAGATGGCAGTGGGGATGAAAAATAAAGATTTTTTTTTCATGAAGTAGAATGGAAATTTAATAGCCATTTTTATATTTATTTATATCAATGAAAAACAAAGATTAACATATTCTATATACAATAACGATATTAACTTAAGACAAGGGCACAGTTTCACTCTGTCATTGTCCCAGAAGTTCTGAAAGACTCCAGAAAATGTCCATCAGATTCCAGAACATTCCAGAAAGTTCTAGAAGATTCCACAGTATTCATTTTTCTCCTCCTGCTCCTCCTCCGCTTCTTCTTCTTCTTTTCTTCTTCAGACAGGGCTTCTCCATGTAGCCCTGGTTGTCCTAGTTCTGTAGACCAGGTTGGCCTCAAACTCACAGAGATCTACCTGCCTCTGCCTCCTGAGTGCAGGGATTAAAGGCGTGCGCCATGAAACCCATCTTCTATTTGACTTCCTTTATATCTTGGCCCCATGGGCTCCACTTCCTCGGAGCATGGCATTCACTGATCTCAGATCTGTTTTCACTTCTCTGGGTCAGCCTCCTTTCGATGACCCCCAAGTTATCTGGTTGGACTTTTTGTCTCGAGGAGCTGAGCATTCAGTGGGCTGGGCCTCTCACTGGGCCTGGCGCCTTCCTCTACTCCAGGCTGACTGGACATGGAGCCCCAGAGAAGGGGAGAGACAGCCTCACCCGGGGTCACAGACGTGCGCGCGTTCACACCTGGCCTTTACAGGTTTGCTGGGGATTTGAACACACTGCCAGGCAGGTGCTCTTACCCACAGCCCCCAGGACCTGCCCTGCCCACGCAGAGTCCCAGAGCAGCAAGGCTGGCTGGTCCCACAGGAGTCGGGCACGGGGCACGAAGGCCAACCAAATGGAAGGGCGAGAACTGGGTCGAGAACTGGGTTGACAGAGATCCCCGAAGCCCAGAGTTTAGAAAGAGCCTCTGACTCACAGAGGAACTCGCTGGAGGCCCAGGAGACCATCTGAGCTAGACAGAGGCTAATGGCCCCTCTGGGTGCTTCCTGGGGTGTTCTCAGGCCAAGAAAGATAAAAACACCCATCCTTAGGAAAACAAAACAATAAAGTTCCTGAATAGATGGTCTGGGGTGGGGGTGGAGGGTTGTCTTCCAAAACAGCCTGAAGATAGCAACCACCCAAAAAGATGAGTGAACCCACACAACCTGGGTTCCTCATACAATGGACTACTATCAGGTGGGGGGCAGGGGGACCAGGGATGACCCTATAGCCACCTGGTGTGTGCAGCTGGGGGAGGGGAGGACTGAGATGTGGGGGAAGGGAATGGATTCAGTTTGGGAAATGCTCACATAAAGTGCTCAAATCGCTGACTTGTATGGGATGTGGGAGTGCAGGCCTGGGTGGTGAGGCTTCCGGGCCAGCCTGTACTACAGTTAAACCGTGTCAAGCTAAATAAATATTTTTTTCCTGAGATAGGGTTTCACGTAGCCCAGGATATCTCTGACTCAGTTGAAAAGCTTTTGCAGCCCAGTAAACCTCTCTGCTGATGCAAAAATCCAAATCAAACTAAATTAGAAAAAGCCCGGGTTTAATAGAGGCCAGTGCTCCTGGGTGGCTGGGAAGCGAAACCGGAAAACCACGTGTTTGTTCTCTGGGAGGCTGTGTAAATGCCCTGTGGGAGTGGTCTTGAGCACCTCTGGGGAGGGGTCACCATTTGGCAGGCTTTCTAAGAGGTGGAGTCTAGACTGAGGCAATTCCCTGGGGACAGGGCTTGGGATAGAACTTTCCACCCAAAGATTCCAGACTCTCTGGGTATATGGATGCCAGGGGCTGGAGTGAAGCCTTAACCCAAACATTCCAGACTCTTTGGGTATAGGAGCTCTGGGGGCTGGGGTGGCGTTTCCACCCAAACATCACTATGTAGCCAAAGCTGGTTTTGAACTTCTGATCCCCCTGCCTCTGCCTCCCAGTCAGTCACCTCATCTAGTTTCTATGGTGCTGTGTACAGATCCCAGAGCTTCCTTCCTGCTGGGTGTGTGATGCAGCCAGAGTCCTACACCCTGTTTCCAAACCCAGCTCTCCGCATAGAGGGATCCCGACCCTGTTGGTCTAGTCTGGTCTCACTGAAGGCTGAGTTTGATCTGGGGGCCATCTTAAATCCAGAGGACTCTCAACTGTGGGGAGCCAACCAGAGGAGCTCATGTCATGGAGTAGGTGGAGTCCAGGGACACCCCTAGGACAGCCCCCCCAAAGCACCCTAACTCAGGATGCTAGTCACACACCCAACCACTCTGAGTGACAAAGAAGAACCTGGAAAACCAGGAGGCTATGGCCACATCTTGACCTGGATAAGTAGTGCTCCAACCCAACTTCTGCCTGGGCCCTGACACCCAGACCCAGTCCTGCCCTGCAGCAATGACTTTGTTGGGTCAAAAAAAACTTTTTTTTTTTTTAATCTGAAGAGGATGGTGCTTGCCTTTAATCCCAAGACTTGGGAGGCAGAGGCAGGTGAATCTCTGAGTTCCAGGACAGCCTGGTCTGCAGAGTGAGTTCCAGGACAGCCAGGGCTACACAGAAAAACCCTGTCTGAAGTGGGGCTTGGACTTTGGTTTGGGTTGTTAGTGCACATGTATATGTGGTGTGTGCACACAGATGGAGCTGGAGGAGGATGCGGGCATTGTCTCCGATCCCTCTGCCTTATTTCCTTGAGCCAAGAGCTCCGGAGCTCAGCTGGAGGCCAGCAAGCAGCAGGGGCCTCGACATCTGTGTGGCCCTGCCGGCTGTTGATCTGAACTTGTCCTCACGCTGTGCAGCCAGCGGTCTCACAGCTGAGCATGTTCCAGCCCTCGGCTTTGGGTTTTCAGGCAAGATCTCACTGTGGAGCTCAGACTAGCCTGGAACCCATGATCCTCCTGCCTCTGCCTCCCAAGTGCTGGAATGACAGGCAGCTCAGTCCCATATACCTAGTGTGTCCCTAGGCCTGAGAGCACCAAGTCTCCAAATGCTGGGAGACAGCAGAGTCCTGCCTCCCACCTCTATCCACCGCCCCAGGCCATATGCAACCACACACCAACACACCACAAACACACACACACATCAGAGTCACAGACACACACACATACACACACACCACACACACACATACACACACCACACACACACCACACACTACCACACAACCACACACACATACACCACACACAAAGAATCATACACACACACCACACACACACATACACCATACACCACACCACACACTACCACACACACCGCACACACCACACACCACACACTACCACACACAAACACAGTCACAGACACACATAAATACATACACACACCACACACACAGACAGACACAACACACGCACAACATACACACAACACACATGCCACACACCACAAACACATGCACATAGTCACAGACACACACATACACACATACAGACACACCACACATCACCACACACACACTACACACATACACAGTCACAGACACACGCTCCTCAGATCACGTGACTTTGGGACCTGGCTTGGGTTCTGAGGTTCAGAACAGGCCAACAAGGACTAAGCGCCTTTGTTGGACTGAGAAAGGAATGTTCTCGGAGTGACGGGGCTTTGGGGGTGGGTGGAGCTGGGGTGGTAGCTGTTATTCTTAAAAATGATTCACGGCACCATTTGTTATTCTTAAAAAACGATTATTGGATGGGTTGGCGGAGCCCGCCATGAGAAAGCGGCTACAGGAGGGCACGCTTCCTTGGCCCACGGTGGCGGCAGGTAACAGACACGTAAACACAGGAAATGGCCGTAAGTATTTATTAAGGAAGAGGGAGGGAGAAAGACAGAGAAAAGAGATAAAAGGAGAGAGGAGAGACAAAAGAAGAGAGAGACAGAGAAAACGTGTGCGCACGCCAAGGAAGCAGAAAGAGGAAGG
Organism: Alexandromys fortis; assembly: GCF_014885135.2. Lineage (NCBI taxonomy): Eukaryota > Metazoa > Chordata > Mammalia > Rodentia > Cricetidae > Alexandromys > Alexandromys fortis. Next base: position 774,345 of record NW_026068096.1, on the reverse strand, counting down.
GTCCCAAGATGGCGACGGGCAGGTCAGAGGTTATGGGAGTGGGCGTGGCTAGGGCAGGGACCGAAAGAATAACAGTAGCAGTTAGCCGAGGGTCTCCAGAGGGCCAGTAAGGTCCTAGTGAGGCCCTGACGCCAACCGCTAGCTGTTGACCTGATAATGAAGAATCAAAGAAAGCAGGTCTCAATGGCCCCCACCAAGGGGACACAGCTCTGAGTGTTGTAGCTTTGAGATGAAAAAGATCAGGACAGGAAGCAGACAAATTTACACTCTCACCCTCAGAAAGAAAAAACAATGAACAGCCCAAGTTCAGTTCAGTAAGTCACCTATGACAGGACCATCACTCCATGTCACAGGTCACAAGGAAGGACAGAAACAGTCCTGGTGACCTGGAGATGCAGTGTGGTCCACCCACACAGCCGGCCCGGGCTCTGAAAGCTTCCCTAAGGACATGGAGCTCCAGGAGCGTCCAGGAGGAAGGTGTTTTAGGTGCCAGGGGCTGGGAGGGGCAGAGTGACGGCTCAGGGGAGGAGACACCAACCTGGGGTGAGGACACAGTCCCAGACTGTCATGCACAGATCATGGCTGTGCAGAGATGCTCAGGAAAACTTGAATTATTATGCTTCAAATGGTGAATTTTAAAATATGCAGATCAGACCTGCGTTTAAAATAGGAGAAGCGATCAGATCATCTACTTTTCAGAGCCTCAGGAAGACACTGGTAACCATTTTAGAAGCCTCTCCCCTGCTCCCCCAGATGGAGATAAGGAAGACAGGACAGGTCTCCCGGGAGCAGGGAGAGCGGGGGCCCGTCCACAAAGCAGTTAAGGTGTCTACCATTCTGTCACGTGGCTTCTGCCTTCACACTTACAGGGGTGGACAGTGACAGGATGCAAGAACAGAAGCCAGGCCTGAGTCCAGGAAGCGCCAAAAGCCACTAGACCCTGGCATTGCAGGGATCAATCATTACTGGAAGCCAGCGTGGGACGAACCTTCCACGGAAGAAAAACAAGCGATGACCTGTCGGACCGCGTGACGGTGAAGTCACACCAGTCAGAAAGGAACTAAGGAAAGGACCGGTCTTTCACAGGCTTGACAACCGGTGGATGTGAGGTGGTTATGGTAGTTCCAAGGTCTTCGACCCCGACGGAGGCAGTGTCTCGCTACGTAGCCCAGGCTGGCCTCAAACCCACAGAGAGTTGCCTGATTCTGGGATCATGTGTGGTTTTCTAATGACTGGGAGCAGCATCCAGGGCCCGGTGCATGCCTAGGCCACGTCCCCAACCCAGTGAATGTCATTTCAAACAGTCACTATTTCTGAACACAAAGAGAAAACCTGGGGCAATGCCTTGGCAGGGGCAACTTTTTCTGTTACTACTCAGTGTGCAGAGAGAAACGATTCTGCGCTGTGTAGACAGGTATCAGTCCCCTGGGCTGTGGCTCTGCACTCCAGGACCCCATGTTCAAGAAATGCACCGCAATCTTTAGGGCACCCCAAGACCCTTCACGAAACAGAAGTTTGGGTAGAACTCTGTGCCTGCAATGCAGGCTCAGTTACAATTACCCACAAACTTAAAGTTCAGGGAACTGGGTGTTGTGGCCACTCCTTTAAGCCCAGCGCTCAGGAGGCAGAGGCAGGGGGATCTCTGTGAGTTCCAGGCCAGCTGTGCTACATAGTAAGACCCTGTTTCAGAAGGGGGAAAAAGGTGGGGGCTACACAGACCTATGCCTGTAATCCCACCACTCAAGAAAGAGACAGGAGGATCAGGAGTCAAGGTCTCCCTGAGCTCAGTATGGACTTGGAGAAAGCCTGGGCTACCGAAGACTTTGTCTCAAAAGCAAAACAAACCTCCTGAATATTAACCTTTATCAGGCAATGAAAGGAGACAGAGACAGAGACCCACATTGGAGCACCGGACTGAAATCTCAAGGTCCAAATCAGGAGCATTAGGAGAGAGAGCACTAGCAAGGAACTCAGGACTGCGATTGGTGCACCCACACTCTGAGACAATGGGGATGTTCTATCGGGAACTCACCAAGGCCAGCTGGCCTGGGTCTGAAAAAGCCTGGAATAAAACCGGTCTCGCTGAACATAGTGGACAATGAGGACTACTGAGAACTCAAGAACAATGGCAATGGGTTTTTGATCCTACTGCACGTATTGGCTTTGTGGGAGCCCAGGCAGTTTGGAAGCTCACCTTACTAGACCTGGATGGAGGTGGGTGGTCCTTGGACTTCCCACAGGGCAGAGACCCTGATTGTTCTTTGGGCTGACGAGGGAGGGGGGCTTGATTGGGGTAGGGGGAGGGAAATGGGAGGCGGCAGTGGGGAAGAGACAGAAATCTTAAATAAATAAATAAACAAATAAATAAAAAAGCAAAACAAAGCAAGTCACCTGGAAGAGCCACGGTATGGGTGGCTGGGAATCATATCGTATGGTATCGCATGCCTGAGTCCCAGCTCTGCAGGGACTCAGATTCCTTGGGGGAATCTGGGAAGCGCTGTCCCGATCCACACACCTTCACCTGACTGGGTAGCTCTCAGCTAGCGGGCTGTTTCTTAGGCTTTGTGCATGGCCTCCGGCCCTTCATTCTTGAGGGGGCGCTCTGGGCTCTCAAAGTGCTGTGTAGAATCTCAGGCCTCCACCCACTGCATGTCAAGGCCTCCCTGATTTGAGGTGGCCACACAGAACCCTGAATATGACCCAATGTCCCCTCAGCAGTCACCCAGGCTAGAAGGTAACCTCACACCCAGCTGTCAGTGAACTGTTGTGATTCAGAGACAGTCTCACTGCGAAGCGCTGTCTGTCCTGGAACACACTGCACTACGTAGCCCAGGCTGGCCTCAAACCGAGGTGGCATGGTGGGGTCAAGGGCCATTCCTTTTTGTCTTTCAGTGACAACCTGACCTCACACTCACCTTGGCCCTCACAGCCTTCTTGATGCACCAGGATAGCACTCAGCCCAGAAATCCCTGGTTGGACACTGCAGGGAACCTGCCCAAGGCTAGCTGCTACTGCACTCCTTTGGGAGGACCGTGGGAACATCAGGACCAGAGTCCCAAAGCCACTGAGAGGACAGGGCCTGGAGGCAACAGTCGCAGGCTCTCAGAACCCCACAGCCCCAGTTCAGCCATCACTGCACCCCCAACCACCAAGAGCCCCACATCCGCCAGCAGCAGAGGTGTACACCCACACGCCTTAACATCATTGCCCCTAAAACTCCCACAGGAAGTTTCTAAGACAGCCATTGGAGCTTCGTGCACCCCAAGATCTAAGCCTGTGGACCTCTGTCCCTGAGAGGAAGAAAGGTCCTTGCGGCCAAGGTGCTGGTCCCATGTGCAATTAGACAGCAAACAGATAGAGCCCCATTCCTTTTTGACTGGACCCCATTCCTCCCCTACCGCACAAACTCGCCCCCAACTGTACCCTATTCGTCCCCGACTGCTGCCCACTCCTCCCTGGCTCCTTCATAATGTACCCCACTCCCCTGACTGTACCCCACCCTTCTGTCACTCATCGCATGCCTCCTATCATCTGAATACACCCCACTCTTGTCTGACTTCATCCTATTCCCCCCTAAATGCACCCCATTCCTCTGACTGCACCCCACTCTTCCACGACCGCGCTCCAATCGTCCCTGGCTGCACCTCACTCCTCTCCGATGCAACCCACTCTTCTATGCACCCCGATTCTCCTCAGCACGCCCAGCTCACCTGTCTCCAGCCGGTGTCTCAGCCGCCTCTCAGCCAAACGCACCGCGGGGCCTGGAGAGGGCTCTTCCACGGGGCGGGGCCTCCGCGGTAAGGGCGGCGCCTCTGTAACATCCAGACCAATTAGAAGCCAGGACGGCGGAGGCTGGGGCCGGAGGCGGAGCTTTGGGCCGACAGCCTGGTAGGCTTAGCCTTGGGGAGTGGGGCGGGGCTTCGGGTGTGAGTGGGCGAGGCATATCCAGGAGTGGCACATCCAGAAGCCATTCGTGAACTTGAGGGCGGGGTTACGCTGCCTAAGATTGGCAAGAATGGTGCACTGGGAGGGGCCTCTCAAAAGAGGGGCTGCGTGACATCAGGCCTGTGTTTTGTTTTGTTTTGTTTGCGCTTATTTTATTGGTGTGTATTCATTGTGCAGTATAATGGGTTTCATTATGACGTTTTCACGCACGAGTATCACGTATTGTGGTAGTATCCACCCCCGCTGCCCACCGCTTTCGCACCTGCTTTAGAAAAACACCCGTGTGTGTGTGTGTGTGTGTGTGTGTGTGTGTGTGTGTGTGTGTGTGTGTGTGTGTGTACGGAACCCAAGCGGGAGAGCCAGGGGCAGGAGGCACGCCTGCCTGTGGTTTTCGAGGCTCGAGTTCGAATTCGAGCGGGGACCCAGGTTATGATGGCGCTAGTAACAATTTTTCATTTGCTTGTATAATTCTGTATTATCTCTATTTTTCTCTCTATATTAGTTGAATTTTTTTTATTTTTGTATTATTGAGCTTGGGTCATGGCCTCAGCCAACCTCCCTCACCTTCCTTCACACACACACACACACACACACACACACACACACACACCCGCCAGGGTTTCTCTACATAACCCTGGCTGTCCTGCCACTTCCTCTGATGAAGCCGTCCTCGGACTCACCGAGATCCATGTGCCTCTGCCTCCCGAGTGCTGGATTACAGGTGTGCGCCACAACCTTCCGGCCCCTCTTTTTTATTTTGAGAAAGAGCACTAAACTGCCCAGGCTGGCCTTGAACTCTCTGTGGAGCCAAGACTGACTGCAAACCTCCTGTGTGCTGCGGTGGAACCAGGGAATCATGCCCCAGACCGAGCGCGGGTCTGCTTTGTCCCCGAGCTCCCCTGGAACTGTAGAAATGTCTGGGATGTCCCTGAAGGAAATCGGGGGCCTCTTGGTGGGTGACCTCAGATTTCTCTGGACTGACGTTCTGTGATTACCAGCTGCCAGTCTGCCCGCTGGGCCCCCTGGGATCCTGGCATCCCTGAAGCAACCGTGCGGTCACACACACAGGCTCGTGTTGTGCAGAGAAACTCAGGACCTTCCTGTCGCGTTCTTCCCTTCCGGACTGGCAAGCCCACCCAGGCTGTTCCCAGACCCTCAACAGGAACCACTGTAGAAGTCACCTGTTTGTGGCCCACCAGGTGATGTGGTTTAGATGCAGAGCTGGGTTTGATGTCACGCACCTAATGCTCCAACACCTAGGAGAATGAGGAATGAGGGGAATGAGGACTGCCCCGGGTTTGAGGTCACTGAAGCAGGCTGCAGGAGACCCTGTTTCAAAAACTAACTAATGCTCGAGAGATTGATTGCTCAGAGATTGTGAGCTCTGGCTGCTCTTCCAGATGGACTCGGGGTTCATTTCCCTGACCCACATGACAGCTCACAAGTGTCTGTAACTCCAGTTCCAGGGGATCCGACATCCTCACGCAGGCATACATATTCATAAGTTAAAAGTAAATAAATGAATAAACAAATAAATAAAAGCACTAAACCGGAAAAGCATGTCCCACCAAGCCTGAGGACCCCGTTCAATTCCCACGGCTCATAGAATGGACGGGAAGAACCGACTGTCACAAGTTGTCTGACTTCCACACACATGCTAGAGCAAGCGTACATAGTCGTGCACGTACACGCGTGCGCACACACATAAATTTTCTAAAATGTATTTCACAAAAAAATTACACATTTTTTGCATGCACTTTTAAGTAGACCCAGAAGGCAGGACTGCGCCAAGCTGCCACCAGAAGGAGCCCTAACAGCTATTGCCGTGGACACACCCACTTTCCTAGGGGTCGAACTCCACCACTCTTCCATCTCCATGATTTACTTTATTTTGTTTTATTTTTTTCCATAATGTGCTGATGTCTTGCCTCTATGTACGTGTATGAGTGTGTGTGTGTCTCTCTCTGTGTATACCATGTTGTAGAAGGCCCACATAGGTCAGAAAAGAGCATGGGATCCCTTGAGCCTGGGTGCTGGGAATGGAGCCCCAGTCATCTAGAAAAGCAGCCAGTGCTCTTAACCATCTCTCCAGCCCCGTTTAATGTTATTTTTTTAAGTGTCTCATTACGTAGTAGATCAGGCTGGCCTCAAACTCACAGACAGGCCGTGGCATAATCCACCCCTCCGTCTTCCTCCGAGTGCTGGGATTAAAGGTGTGGCTGCCACCACGTCAGCCCGTTTCTATGATTCTTGTCATCTTTAAAAACCTTCGTCTGGGTGGTGGTGGCACACTCCTCTAACCCCAGCACTCGGGAGGCAGAGGCAGGCAGATCTCCGAGTTTGAGGCCAGCCTGGTCTACAGAGTGAGTTCCAGCACAGCCAGGGCTACACAGTGAAACCCTGTCTGGAAAAACAAAAGGAAAACAACAACAAAACATTATACCTCTCAAAAAGCCAAACCAAAATATTACACCAGGACCGGCAAGACACTCAGTGCATGGACGACGGCAAAGTGTGAGGCCTGAGTTCAAGCTCCAGGGCCCATGGCCCACGTGTTGGAAGGAGAACACGGACTTCCGTGTCTGACCGGCACACACATGTGCACACACGTGATAAATGTTCACACAAATCACCATGGATGCTATGATGATGCTCACTGTCTCCTAGTGGTCAGGAAGCTGGGGCAGCAGGATCACTGTGAGTTCCAAGCCCGTACTAACATAAACTATAGATTTTTTTGTTTTCTTGTGTGTTTTTGTTTTTGTTGTTTTGTTTTTATTTTTCGAGACAGGGTTTCTCTATAGCTCTGGAGCCTGTCCTGGAACTAGCTCTTGTAGCCCAGGCTGGAACTCAGAGATCCGCCTGCCTCTGCCTCCTGAGTGCTGGGGTTAATTTAAAGGTGTGTGCCACCACCACCCAGGCCGCCCTCTGATTCACTGCAAAGCTGGAGCGACTGGTCTGCTCCACCTCCAGCATTCATGTGTGTGCATACATGTGCATGCCTCTGTGTGTGTGTGTCTGTGTGCATGCACCTATGAACACCACATCATGCCCAGTTTTTTGGAACTAAAGATGGCACCCAGGGCTTCATGAATGCCAGGACAGTGAGCAACCAAATGAGGTACAGCCATATTTGACAAAGCATATGAAAGAGAAATACATTCTTTTTTTAAAATATTTTATTTATTTATTATGCATACAATATTCTGTCTGTATGTATGTCTGCAGGCCAGAAGAGGGCACCAGACCTCATTACAGATGGTTGTGAGCCACCCAGTTCTGAGCATGGCGTCTATGGCATCATACTGCCTGGGTGGGGCTCCACCCTGACCACGCCCCCATCCCCTCACCGGGGAGTCTAGGCTCTGTCCTGCCCTTTTTCCTTTGTTCCTGTTTTTTTTTTTTTTTAAGATTTATTTATTATGTATACAGTATTCTCAGTATTCTGTCTACAGGCCAGAAGAGGGCACCAGATCTCATTACAGATGGTTGCAAGCCACCATGTGGTTGCTGGGAATTGAACTCAGGACCTTTGGAAAAGCAGGCAGTGTTCTTAACCACTGAGCCATCTCTCCAGCCCCTCCTTTGTTCCTGTTTTTGTTGTGCTGTTTGAAGGTTTTGTTTCTATGTGCTGTTCTGTTTACACATACGTGTGTGTGCACATGTGTGTGCATGTGTGCTGATGTACATGTGCACACGGCAGAGGCCGGTGAGGGGGTGTCAATGACCTCCCCTTTCACTTTCTGCCTAGTTCTTTGAGGCAGGGTCTTCCCCCGCCTCCCCAAATGTTGGAGACAGAACCTTGTGATTTCTGTCCTAGACTGAAAGCAGATTCTTTCTTCTAGGCTCCCATGGCTGGGTTTCAGGAAGCCCGATTTGTTAAAGGGCTGCTTGGAGTTGACCTTGGCTCCTTGGCAGGAGCAGTCACTATTCTTAGCCTCCCTATGTGGCCTCTGGGATCAGAGGGAGGGATTGTGGGAGTAACCACACTCAGTGGCTCCAGCTGAGTGGTGCTAACTACACAGTGAGCCCACAAGCTTTCCCAGTCTGCCCTGGGCAGAGACTAGGCAGGAAAGGTGGGTGCTCTCACTGACCCAGTAAGCTTCTTTGTGGCCTTGGGTGCTCCATCCATTACAACCCCCCATCTCCTCCATCTCCACCCCGTTACCGGCCCTCCCTAGTGGTGCACAGAAGCCACGGCAACAGGGGAGGCAGGATCCACATGTTTATTGCGGAAGACAAGGTCTACAGCGAACGTACACAGACCCCACACGGGCCGGGGCTCCCACATGCGGGGGTCAGGGATGGGTCACAGCAAGCGAGGCCTGGCGGGGTCCCCAGCACCAGAAAAGCCTGGGCAGGTTGGCCGGCAGCCAGGGCGGGCTCCCGCCTCCTCTGCCACCCAGCCTGGTGGTTCCCAGGATGGGCAAGGCCAGCCAGGAGAGGCTTGGGATGGCCCAGAGATTGTGCTATCAGGGTGTGTCCCTGAGAAAGGGCTGTGACCCCCTGTCCAGCCAGGAGCCACTCCCGGGGCTAGGGAACAGGCAGCGGCTGTGGGGGCCGTGGCCTGGCTGGAGATCAGGGCTCAGCTACACTCACACTCAGGCTTCAGGCTGTGATTCGCCCTGTGTGCAGGAGACAGAGACCCCACTGAGGTCTGGACCCCCCTTGGCATCCGGCTGCAGCTGTCTTTCTGCCTCTCTGGCCCTCTGCCTCTCTCTGTCTCTCTCTCTCTCACACACACACAACAGAGGACCCAGCTTGCCCCAGCCCCAGCCTGGCCTGCTGTCCCCGAGAGGTAAAGACTACACGCACTGAGGCCCAGTGCCAGCATCTCTGACTCTTGTTCCACAACACTAGCTGACTGAGCCACAGGCCAGCTTGCCACAGCCTGGAACAGGACCTGGTGCTCCTCAGACGGCCAAACAGACAGGTTGTCAGATCCACTGCTGCCCACTCCTGAACACACAGTCCATACAGGAAGACCACGATGTCTAGGTACCCTCCACAGCCACACACAGGCCGCTCTCCCGGCCACCGTCCGCACTGTGCTCTCGCTAAGGGCACAGAATGGCACAGAAACACTCCATCCCAAGACAAACACACACCCGTCACACACACACGAAGTCACATGAACATAGGATTCTACAGTCACCCTCATGTGGGTGGGACACAGGCCCAGGAGCCAGTGCCACTCAAGTGTCCTAGACAGTCTCGCAGATACCACAGAGGCTCCAGGACTCAGGGCACACGCGGGGAACGGTCTCTGGGTACGAACAACCAGCAAAGGCGCTCAGGGTCTGTCAGGGCCCTGCGGCAGCGGGAACTAGTCCCACTGCCCCACGCGGGGGCTTCACCAATGAGCTCTCAGCTGGGCACCCCAAACCCCAACTTGGGGTCACCGTTGAGGCACTACTGTCTCCGTAGAAGGCCAGTGTCCAGATGGGTAGCCTCCAGGCAGCCATCCCATACTCCAGGCTCTGGTCCCCTTGTGCCTCTGCTGAGGACAGACCTGGGCTTGTGCTGTGGGTGTCTGCTGCTCCAGGGGTGGCGCTTGGGGCTGGCAGGGCATTGCTGCAGGCTCTGTTTATTGCCTGGTGGCCTGAGGCCCAGCCCGTGGGCCCATCCACCCTGGTGTGCTGCAGGAGAGGACTGGGTGTGTTCTGGACCCAGGGAAGGGTTCAGGTCAGGGGTCACAGGGAACAGACAGGACCAGGTGGAGGGAAGAAGATGTGAGTAAGAGGTCACAGTGATAGAATGTGGGGGGACAGGGTGTGGGTGTGACTGGGAACACCCCTGGAAAGGGACAGAGACTAAGAGGCAAGGCAGCCGCTCTGGTCCTTGCTGGAATGTGGGGTTCAGATAGAACGGGGGGGGGGGCGTGGACAGAGAGAAAGGGGGAGGTGTCAGCAAGGGTTGATAGCGGATGGAGGTGTGAAGGGACTGGGGTGGAGCTCAACCCTACTGTGGGCTGGTAGTGTGGGAAGAGAGATGGAGGAAGCTGCGGAGAAGGAAGAAGAGGGAGGGTAAGAGGAAGAATGGGATGGGAGGGGAAGGAGGAGGAGGGAGGAGGAGCAGAAGGAGAGGGGAGGAAGGAGAGGAAGGAAAGAAGGGGAGTAGAGAGAAGGAGCAAGAGAAGGAGGGAAGGAGGGAGGGAAAGAGGGAGGGGGAGGGGAGCAGGAGCCCTGGAGGCCCTAGCCGGTTCTGGCCGGCTCACATGAGCGCGCACTTGCCCTTGATGCGGTCAGCCCTCTTCTGCTTGCTGGAGCGCTTGCCGTCCACGCTGAGGCTGACGCTGCGGCGCGTCTCGAGCGTCAGCAGCTCCTGGAACAGCTCCTTCACGTTGTAGTTCATCTTGGCCGAGGTCTCCATGAAGGCGCATTTCCACTCCTGTGCCACGGCCTGCGCCTCGCGGGTGTGCACCTCCCGCTGCGTCTCGTCGCACTTGTTCCCCACCAGCATAATGGGGATGTCCTCCACGCTGCCCTTGATCTGCACGATCAGCTTGTAGATGGGGCTCAGCTCGTCCAGCGATTGCTTGCTGGTCACCGAGAACACCAGGATGAAGGCGTGGCCCTTGGAGATGGACAGCCGCTGCATGGCGGGGAACTGGTGGCTGCCGGTCGTGTCCGTAATCTGCAGTGTGCACACGCTCTTGTCACAGCTGATCACCTGTCGGTACGTGTCCTCTATGGTAGGGATGTAGGTGTCACGGAACGTCCCCTTCACAAAGCGGAGCACCAGCGAGCTCTTGCCCACACCGCCTGCACCGAACACAACCACGCGGTAGTCGTTGCTCTGTTCCGGCATCTTCTCCGAAGCCGGCTGGGCGCACAGGGCCGGCTGCTAGAACCCCAGACCGACCCTGTTGGAGAAGGGACAGTGAGACATGGGAAGCCACCTGGGCCCAGGATAGCCCTCTGTCCCAGCTGTCAGGACGTGGAGGTGTTGGTCCCTCCTGCATCCCACCCAAGTGTCTCCCAGGTGGCTCTCCCAGATGCCCCTGCTGACTCTGCAGGGGAACTTGCTGCCAACCCCTCAGCTCCAAGGCCCAGAGGTCCCAAGGGGACTCTGAGTTTGGAGACAGTGCTGATGAGACCAGGAAACGCGCACACTCTGCACTGGCTCAGGGTCCCACTTCAGGCCTGGCTTCCACCCAGCTCCTGCTCCACACCAGTGCAAACGACTCAGAACCTCAGCCTCGTCTTCTTCCTGCCCCATCCTTACCTGTAACAGACCCTGTCTCAAAAAACTCAAGGTGGGGTGCTAGAGAGGTAATTTGAAGGTTAAAGTACTGGCTGATCTTGCAGAGAACCCAAGTTCAGTTCCCAGCACCCACATGGCAGTTCACAACCCTCTGTGGCCCGACGCCCTCTTCTGGCTTCTGCAGGTACTGCACACATATACAGGAGAACAATGAAGGAAAAGAATCCCGTTGTGAAAATCAGCTGTGATGAGACCAGAGCTGGACTGAGGCAGGGGGGTAGTAAATTCTGGACCACTCTCTGGGCTACAGAGTGAGACTCTGTCTAAAAAACAACAGCAAAAATTTAACGTCATTGTGGTGGCATACACTTTTAGACTGAGCGCTGAGATCAAAGGTGTGCGCCACTACTGCCTGGCACTCGGGAGGCAGAGGCAGGCGGATCTCTGAGTTGGAGTCCAGCCTGGTTTACAGAGCAAGTTCCAGGACAGCCAGGACTGTTACACAGAGAAACCCTATCTCGAAAAACCAAAAACAAACAACAAAAGCAAACAAACATCAGAACCAGAAAACTGCCATCTCCACCAACAAGAAGCCCAAAAGCACAGTGATGGCCTCAGCTCTGGATGTCCTGAAGACGGGCTTCCGGCCTGGCCCTGGGGACTGGCCCCAGGAAAGGGCTTCTCTGCCTCATAAGTGGCTGTCACTGACATCCAGGAATCAGATGTATAAATCCTGACCCCGAGTCCCTGGAAGCAACTTCTGGGACATGGGGACTCCCAGCCCAGGCCGAGCGGGACTCCCGGGACTCCCTGTTCCCTAGGCCTGTGCCTTGGGCCCTGTTCAGGCCGCTGTGTGCTTAACATGACTCCCAGCCAGGGATTCCTTGGGGTTTCTCTCCTGTCTTTCCTCAGAGCACAGTGTGGACACTTCTGAAGTCTGGAGGTGAGGAAGAATGTGGAGGGCAGCGTGCGGAAGGCCTGTTAACATGACGACTGTCCCTCGTCAAGACCCCTTTTTCTCTTCCTCAGTGTGGACGTGTGGGGAAAGTCCCAAGGACAGCACCAGAGTCAGACCCTCGGAGTGTGACGCAGGAAAGTGACAATGTCCTTGGAATTCAGTTTCCCTCCTGTGAGCTGGGAGCCCGACCTAGGATAGCTCACAGGGATATGGCTGGGGACAGTGCCTGGGGCCCAGTCTCTGACAATTCTCCACAGTCACAGTGACCAGGTCCTCCGTGGGGTCTGAGAGGACATTCAGGGCCACCAAAGGCACCGGATGCCAGGACAGAACCCTGGTGACACATCCCGAAATCTTCTCAAGCTGGAGACAAACTCAAACTGTACCCAGACTCTACCCAAGGCACTTCTTGGCTCGGGAGGAGCTGGGAGGAGCCGGCCTGGGCTACCCTGAGTCCAGCTAACTTCACATTTCTCTCATGGCTAACTAGAGCAGTGCACTCAGTGACGCCATCCCCACTGGCCTGAGGGCATCTAAGGTGGCAAATGCAGGTGGGGTCTGCACCTCCCAATGCATCCCTTCGTGGTGGCGGGGACCAGGGGCCCAGTGCCCGGCAGGGATGGCCACCAGAGAGGTCCTGAGGTCTCGGTTCCCTGACTAGGAGGGTCCTGCACAATCCAGGTCTTGTTCCTTTGGGGACAGGGGAGAGGGCTTTTACTCAAGGTCATGTGAGCTGGGGGGTGGCATGTCTCAGAGGGACTCAAAGCTGGGCCTGGCTCAGCTGCTGTGCCCTGGGGGGCTCTGAGAAGCTTGGCCACCCTGTCTGAGTCACCCCAGGCCTGGACAGCCTGGCCAAAACCCCTTCTGTCCAAAGGACAGCAGCACAGCGCCTTGGTACCCTGAAGCCACCTCAGGTGCAAGAAGTCTTGGCCAGGGGACGGTCTGGGGGCGGGGTTGCTGACTAATGGGGGTGACTGACCTAAGGGCTGCAGACTGAGGGGCCATGATGGAAAACGGGGAGTTTTAGGGACTCAAAGGAAGGGGGTGCTCCCTGGGAGTCAGGAGGGGACTGACCAGAGAGAAGGAGTCCTGAGAGGGCCTTGGTCGCGAGGGCGCAGGGCTCTGTGGGTGGCGGTGAGGGACCTGGGCCTCAGCGGGCAGATCGCAGAGGGCTTGGATGAGGGGACAAGGCCCGCAGGGGTCCAGGGCGACGCTCTGCGAGGCCAGGCAGGGGTGGGGCGACCGGGAGCTGTCCATGGTGGCTACAGGACGACCGGGGACACGCAGGACCTGGCGCGGTGGCCTGGGAGGGTGGGCCGGAACAAAGGGATCATGGTGGCCTGGGGACCCCTCCCCACCCTCGGTGGCCGCGGCCGCCCTGCCGCCTACCTGGGCCGCTGTGGTCCCCGTCTGCGCTGCTGTCCGCGCCGCCGCAGTCCCGATGTCCCCGCCCCAGCCGCGCTCCGCCCCGCCCGCCCCGCCCGCTGGGACCCGGGCCCGGGGCCCTTGCAGCCCAAGGTCACCGCCAAGCCCGCCTTGGGTGTCCAGCAGCCGCCTGGGGGCAAGCCTAGCGACGGGCAACCGGACATCCACACCCACCCGATCCACGTGGCTACCTGCACCCCAGGGGACACGGGTGGGTGACAGGACCCGCCATGTGCGTTCCTGGAGCCACGATGGACTGTGTTTGGGGGTCACCCAAACTGCAAAAGGGAGAACTGAGGATGGGGGGGTGCGTGGTCCAGGTCGGATCAGCGAGGCGCTGAGGATGGGGGTGGGGGGCGGTGCATGGTCCAGGTCGGATCAGCAAGACGCAGAGGGTGATGGAATAAGATGTCAGTCAGACTGGGGAGGTGGAGGCAGGGGACAGTTGTGAGTTTGAAGACAGTCCGGGCTACAGAGTAGAAGACTCCTGGGGCGGGGCGTGGGGAGGGGGAGACTGGGGGCGGGGATGGAAGCAAAGGCGAGACAGAAACTAAAAGGCAAAACAGCACAAAGAAACCTGTTATTGGGGTTGTGGTTCACAGGGTAGAGGCTCTGCTTGCCCGGCAGCCCTGGGGTCCATTCCCAGCACCGCAGGCACGGGCAGTGTGGTGCCGGCCTGTCGACCCGTACTGGAGACAGCAGGAGACCCAGGAGTCCAGAATCAGACTCAGCTACAGAGACTGCCTCAAACAAACAAAGAAGAAAAGAGAAAAAGAGAAAACCCCATTGTTCTTCTGGTATGTAGTTCAGGGTAGAACATTTGCCCAACATGCCGAGGCCCTGGCTCCACGCCCACATTGCAGGAAAACGGAGCAGAACTTTACTTTGTTGGACCAGCAAGAGGGCTCGGCTGAGAAAGGGGCTTGCTGCCAAGCCTGAGAGCCGGAGCTGGATCTCTGGGACGCACTTGGTGGGTGGAGAGAGCCAGTCCCAAATTGTTCTCTGACCTCAGCACACACACAGAAAAACTGATAAAACGTAATTTAAATTTTATTTTAAAATCTAGTGGGGGTAGCCTTTAATCCTAGCACTCTGGAGGAAGAGGCAAGTGGATCTCTGTGAGTTTGAGGACAGCCTGGTCCACAAAGCGAGTTCCAGGACAGCCAGGGGTACATTTAGAGAAAACATGGAGAGAGAGAAAGAGAGAGAGAGAGA
>NW_026068096.1:684948-759325 GCF_014885135.2 Alexandromys fortis | reverse complement strand
GAGAGAGAGAGAGAGAGAGAGAGAGAGAGAGAGAGAGAGAGAAATGTTTTGTTTGTGACATGGTCTTGCTCTGTAGATTAGGCTGGTGCTCCTATTACTGGGATGGAAACCGTGTGCCCGGGGCTCCACTTAGCCCTCTGCTCTGTTTCCCCCGCCCCCGCCCACCTCCTCCTTCCCCTCCTCAGTTCTTTTGTTGGTGTTTTGTTTTATTTTTTTTTAATATTTATTTATTATGTGTACAATATTCTGTCTGTGTGTATGTCTGCAGGCTAGAAGAGGGCATCAGACCTCATTACAGATGGTTGTGAGCCACCATGTGATTGCCGGGAATTGAACTCAGGACCTTTGGAAGAGCAGGCAATGCTCTTAACCACTGAGCCATCTCTCCAGCCCCGGTGTTTTGTTTTCAGAACAGGATTTTTTATGCTGCTCTGACTGTCTAGGAACTGTTCTGTAGCCCAGGCTGGCCTCAAATTCACAGAGATCCGCCTGCCTCTGCCTCCTGGGTGCTGGGGTTAAAGGTGTGTGCCGCCACCATCTGGCCCTCTCCTTAATTCTAACATGGCTCCTTCTTCCTGGGTCATAGTCCAATTTGGTGTGTGTGTTCAAGGATCTCATGGTCCAGTTCTCCTTTTTCTGTATGTGCCTCAGCCTGGGCTGCCTAGAGCTAAGAATTCACCTCCCTCCTACCCTTGCACTGTGGGGACCCTCAGATGGTGTCTCCGTTCCTCCTACCCTGAGTCCAGAGATAAGAAGTAAAACCTCTGTCCCACAGAAGCACCCCTAGAGACTCCTGCCATCACCCCTCAGTAGCTGGGAACAAACCCACAGAGTGGCCCCCTTTCTCAGGCGCTGGGCATGGAGGAGGGGGAGGCTTGGGGCGAGCGGTCAAGCTTCCTCTGACTAGGCTCCTGGCCACCTGGCTTCCCTAAGAGACCAACAGTGAGTGCTGAGCCCAGCTCTGGCCGGCCCCCTGGCTCCTTCAAGTACCAGCCCAGGCTGACTCACACGGAGGTGCCTGTCCACATACCGCTGCTATTTATAGACGCCAGGCCAGGCTCTGGGATCAGGAGCCACTGGAGACAGGCTCCGTTCCTGCCTCTTCCCACAGCAGGGCTCTGTGGCTGGCTGGGGCTTGGGGTATTGCGCTCTGCCCCAAGCGCACCTTGCAGAGCCGTGTAGGGCAGGTATCTGGGCACAGGAGCTCTAGAGGCTAGGCAGCCCACACCGCAGTCTGGAGTTCTAGCCTGCCTACCAAGCCCTGCTCTGCCCCCACCAGCAGAAGGGGCTGCAGAAAGGGCCTGGGGAGATTGCTCCATCATAAAGTCATGAAGTGTTTCCCAACAGGACCTGAAAAAGATGGGTCCTCAGAACCCAAATCTACCTAGCAGCATGGTTCGACCCTGCCAGGGCAGCACCAGGGAGGCTGAGGCATTGCAGCTGCGAGCCCGCCGTGCTGACACAAGGACGGGGAGGGCAGTGGGTAGCTCAGCGGTTAGTGCCGGCCGCTCTCAGAGGACATGGTGCCTCACAACCATCTGTTACTCCTGACGCTACCTTCAGACCTCTGCAGGCACTGCACAGACACACACACACCAGCCACACAAAGAAAATCCCAAAATACATGGACTGGCATTTTGGAGCCCAGTATTTTGTCTTCTTTGAGACAGCAGCTAGACTGCTGCCCTGACCAGCCTGGACTCTGTGGAGACGGATGATGTCATCTCCTGATCTCCTTGGGGACTAGAGACACACGTTGTGCAAAGACAACACGGATGCAAAACATCCACTCACAGAAACAAAATAGACCCAAAATAGTTCAAATCCTTATTTTATTTTTTCTTTATATTTCATGTGCCTTGGTGTTTTGCCTGAATGTATATCTGTGTGAGACTGTTAAATTCTCTGGAACTGCCATGTGGGTGCTGGGAATCGAACCCGGGTCCTCTGGAAGAGCAGCCAGTGCTCTAACCACTGAGCCATCGCTCCAGCCCCGCTTATTGTATTTTTTGAGATAGTGCTCACTTTGTAGATCAGGCTGGCCTGGAACTCACAGATATCCACCAGCCTCTGCCTCTGGAATGCTGGGATTAGTCATGGATATTATTCCCGGTTTAAAAACTATTTTTTTTAATTTTTAAATTTATTTATTAAAGATTTCTGTCTCTTCCCCACCGCTGCCTCCCCTTTCCCTCCCCCTCCCCCATTCAAGTCCCCCTCCCTCTTCAGCCCAAAGAGCTATCAGGGTTCCCTGCCCTGTGGGAAGTCCAAGGACCACCCACCTCCATCCAGGTCTACTAAGGTGAGCATCCACGAAACTGCCTAGGCTCCCACGAAACCAATAGGTACAGTAGGATCAAATAAAAACTATTTTCTTAGCTGGGTGGTTATGGCGCATCCCTTTAATCCCAGCACTCTGGAGGCAGAGGCAGGAGGATCTCTGTGAGTTCGAGGTCAGCCTGGGCTACAGAGTGAGTTCCAGGACAGCCAGGGCTACAAAGAGAAACCCTGTCTCAAAACAAAAACAAAGTAAAAACCCCCCAAATCAAAAAAAAAACCCTTAATTTTTTTTACATGGGGGGAACACACACCTGTGCCTGCACAGGTGCCACTGAGCAGGACAATTGGCAGGAGTCAGTTCTGTCACCATAAATAGACAACTCCCCCCTTGCCCACTGAGTTCTTTATCAGCCTTGTCCCTTGACTTTTCTTCCTTCTGTGGGGACAGTGTCTGATGATACTGACATGTTCATTTCATTTCTCTCAGCTGAATGGCAGCTTCCTAAGTTCACGGCGGCATGGGGACGACTTACATGTGTGACCCCCCTCCCCTGGAAGACTCAGGGAGACACCTGGGACGCATGTTTGTCCCACATCAGGGAGCTCCTGGGTGAGGGCAGGTGGAGTCCGCAGACACCCAGAAGGCCCCAGCACCCCCCCATGGGGGAACACAGACTGAGGTGCTCCCTTGGCGGGTGGGATGCAGGCAACGGCCCTCCTGGCCCCTGCACCAGCGAGAGAGGCAGGGCGCCAGGAGCTGCCTGCTGATCTCGCCTGCCGCACTAATAACTTCTGTTAGCGGAACACAAACAAGCCCTGAGAGGCTGACATGTTATTACACATCAGCAGTGAAGTGGGGCCGCCCGCCCCACCCCCACAGGAGGCGGTGTGGTGTGTGTGGGTGGCCATGGGCGGTACTACCTCTCCAGTCATACCTGCTACAGTCAGAGGGACCACCCCAGCAAGGGGTCACTGTGGTGCCAGGCAGGATGCTCACCCTGCTTCTTTGCACTCCAATATGAGAAGTGACTGGTTTCACTGACACAAGCTCCCATCCTAGTCCACAGCACGGGGAGCCCAAGGGCCTCCTGAGTTCCCAGGCCCACTTCTTTGCCCACTATACACGTGGCCAGGCAGGCCTGAGGAGTGATGGCGGGTGTCTCCTGGGCCTGGGATCCCCACCCCTCCAAGGATGCTGCTACCTGGACCCGAAGGTCTGTAGGGGAGGCAGAAGCTCCCACAGTTGCCAGGGAGCTGGTGCTTGGGATGACTCTCAGAGACTCATAGGACTGATGGGGAGGGGACCAGGTCCATGGTGACAGGCACACAGGCTTGCTGGTGTTCCCAGGGGCAGAGTAGTTGGTGCTGGGAAGAGGGTCCCACTTAATGCAGCCATAGGGGGTACAGTCTTCCTGCTGGGATGGTCAGACAGGGATCAGGTGCATCCTACTCGGGTATGGTCTTTTGTCACCTACGCCCACACCTGCGCTGGCACGGTGGCTCCATGAGGGCTCACCTGGGCTCAAGGGAAGATGTGGAACACTTAGATGTCCCATGGGTGTTACGTGGAGGGTGGAAGAAAAGCACCGGGGGCGTGCCAGGTGGCACTGTGGGCTTGTCCCCACACCTGCAGAGACGGGGTTAGACTTCATGGTCGCAACAGTTGGTCCCTCCCTGGAGGCACCGGGTCCCGCATGCCCTGATGTCTGGAAGTGCC
This sequence comes from Alexandromys fortis, assembly GCF_014885135.2. NCBI lineage: Eukaryota > Metazoa > Chordata > Mammalia > Rodentia > Cricetidae > Alexandromys > Alexandromys fortis. The sequence goes on along the minus strand of NW_026068096.1, from coordinate 755,328 downwards.
ATGTGAACCCTGGCTTATTACAGCACTGAGGTGGCCCAGGCCCTGGGGCTCTGGGGACACTGCCTAAGGCCCAGTTGCCCCCAAAGCCCTGTTCTTTGTACTTCATATCTTCTGAGTAGGACCCAGGCAGGGGTCGCCTTGCCATGGTGATGTGGCACTAGATAGGAGTCTGACATCCAGCCACCAAGGGGACAATGTTGAGGTGGTGCCTGGTGGACAGAGCCAAGGTCATGAAAAGGGGTAGGCTGTGCCAGCCTTAGTCCCCAGAGGAAGAGTTCTCACTCAGGTTGTCCCAGGATGCTGGTGTTGCCACGGCAACAGGCACCATGGTTGCTAGGAGCTGAGTTCCTGCCCGCATCCTGGGAGTCTCCCCTTGTGTTTTCTGGAGACCCCAGTGGTGAGGACATAACTCAGACGTGACCACCAAGCCACTCCCCACGTCCCACTCCCTCCCAGGAGACCACATGCTTGGCCCTGGAGTCGCGGTCCCCATCCACTCTGGAAGCAAGAGTGGGTTCCTGAGGGCCCGGCCAGCACTGGGCTGTCCCCTGGGAAGGAGTTCCTTGCTCATTTGATGCACCTGTCACACGGCATGCTGGAGCAGCTGGAAAAACTTGGGTGACAATGGCGGGCAGGGCCTGGGCTACACAGAACATGTTGGGAACATGGGGTGGAGGGTGCAGCAGCTCCCCACACTCCATCCCTGGTGGCTCAGCAGTGTTGGCAGGGACAGGTGGAGTGACGGGGACATGAGGTGACATGGCCACAAGGCTTTGGTAAAGAACTTTAAGACTTCTTTTGAAAGCATTATCAGTGGGTGGAGTACGGGAAGCCCCGTGTGGGCCGTGGCCCTGGAGTGCGGCTGGCGCAGAACGTGACCTGTGTGTCCTGTGGAAACCCACAGCTCAGGTGGGCAGCAGGTGACAGGCAGGCGAGTGCCGTCACCACTTGAGGAAGACCATGCCGGCCAGGACGGCATAGCCCAGCACGAGGAACAGCACCTTGAGCAGCTGCTCGCTCCTCTCCTCCAGCTCCTTAGCCAGGATTTCCAGGAAGGTGACGAACAGGAAGGTGCCACCGGCCAGGCCCTGCAGCAGCGCCGAGGCCACGCTGCTGCCTACGCTGCGGGCGCTCTCGATGCCCAGGCCCAGCCCGATGCCCACGGGGATCATGGCGCTTACAGTCACTGCCAGCTTGGCTGCGTCCCTCAGCGGCACTGCACTGCGGGCCATGCTGATGCCCAGGGCCACGGCCACCAGCGTCTCGTGGACAGCCACACCCACAAACAGGCTGATCACACGCTCACCCTCCTCCTGCAGCCCCAGTGCCAGGCCCTCGAACACCGAGTGTGCCGACAGCGCGAATACCAGGCTGAGCAGCCGCAGCGGGCCAGGGCGTCCTAGCTCCCGCAGCCGCAGCCCTGCACCATGTGTGTGCGCTGTGGGCTCGGGGTACAGCCCGCGGCCACGGCCGCCCGCACCCACAAACGGGCTCTCATACTCCGAGTCGCTCCCTGCGTCCGAGCCCGCGTTGAAGGTCTCCAGGTCGATGAAAGGCGGCCGCTCCCGGCGGAAGGTCAACACCAGCTGCTCCACAAACACGGTGAGGAAAAAGCCCACCATCATGAGTGTCTCGGCCAGCGGGTAGTCCGTGCTGATGTGGCCCAGGCTCAGCACCTGCCGCAGCTGCGGGAACAGGGCTGAGTCAGCTGCAGGCCTCCCATTCCAGGCAGGGGACCCTTGGGAGGTGCTCAAGGGCAGCCTGGGCTGCGTGGAGACCCGGCCTGAAGGAGTCACTCGCGTGTGCCACGCAGAGTTGGTGTGGTGGCAGGCAACAAAAGACACAGCCCAGGTCACACCAAGGCTGAAACCCAGGGGGCCCAAGCGTGCCTGAGCATTTCCTCGCTCAGGTTCCGACACCAGCACTGCCAAAAACAAAGCGTTTTTAGAAAAGAAAAAAAAAAAAAAAAGGGAGGGGGGAGGTGGCGAGACGGCCCAAGGGTGATGGTACTTGCAGCCAAGTCTGACATTCTGAGTTCGAATCCGTGGGACCCACTGACTCTAGAAAGCCTCTGGCATCCACATGCACTGGCACACACACAATAAATACTCAACCACCTGAGATACACATGCAAAGCTGCCCTCCGTCCTCCTGGGCTGCTGCAGCCACGGGACAGGGCGCCCTCTTCCCTCCCAGCAATGGATCTGTCCACGAGAGGCAGCATCTGTGAACTGTGCTTGAGCCAAAGAATGCGTGGGGCCTACCCCTAATGCGGTAAGGTATCAATGGACAGGGACTAGCAAGGCCACAGCACAAGTTCAGGCCTGGAGGAGGGGAAGGTACCTGAGGGCTGGGCGAGGCCAGGTCACCGCAGCCACACACTCACTGACAAAGAAAGTGGCCACCATAGCTTGTGGTTCAGAAGGCAGAAGCTGGCCCTGACCGGCTGGGGCTTTGCAGAAAGAGCCAAGCCCCCCCCCACACGCCCTGGAGGAGAACACCCCAGCTCAGGACTTCCTGAGCTCACTGTGGCCTTGAAAGAGACAGCCCAGGGCTGGAGAGATGGCTCAGAGCTTGAGAGCACTGACTGCTCTTCCAGAGGTACTGAGTTCAATTCCCAGCAACCACATGATGGCTCACAACCATCTGTAATGAGATCTGGCGCCCTCTTCTGGTGTGTGGGAAGCAGAATGTTGTACACATAATAAAATAAATTAATTAAAAAAAATAAAATATTAAAAAAAGAAAGAGACAGCCCAGGCTGCAGGACTGAGTCCCCAAGTCGCTGATGATGAGGCAGCTGCTGGAAGGCCACGCCTACCCAGGCCCTTCTGTGAGACAATCCCTCACATGTGCCCAGCAGGGAGCCCCCACTAGCCCTCTGCCCAGCCCGCCTGCAGGGTCTCACCTTGTCTCTCACTGCAGGCAGCAGTGCGTTGAAACACGTGGCCAGGAAGACACCACCTCCGAAGGTGTTACACAGAGAGAGGACCTTTTTCGAGCGGTGTGCCTTCTCAAAGTCGGCCTCAATGACCTTCACGGGCAACAGGGAGCCCAGCAGCATGAAGAAGAACATGCCCACCATGCAGAGCAGCTTCGCCACCAGGAGCTTAGTCATGGTGGCCACCAGGGTCACACTGGTCACCGCAGGGCCAAACCAGACATGGAGTCACACACCAGAGCTTCAGGGGCTACCGGCCCCAGCCGCAGGGCTGGGGGCTCATGGCTCTGCCCGGCAGCTGTGAGGACAATGGCAGCCACGTTATCCATGGGAGTCACTAACCGGTCAGCCATGCTCGACTCACAGGCGGTTCCTGAGACCCTGCCTCCAAAACCAAGATGGCAAGGGGCTGAGGACAACACATGTGCACACACATGCAGACACACGCACACTCACATGCACACTCACGCAGGAAACATGAAACTCAATACTATTTAGCATCTGGCCCCTGCTGCCATGTGCCTGGTAACCACCTTGGCCGAGTGGCTTCTATGCTGTGCACAGGTACAGAATGCTCCCATCGGTGTCAGGACACGCTCAGGGCACTCTCTGGGGTACTGCTGTCCTGACAAGGGACTCAGTCTGTTACCAGGAGGTTAGGCCTCAGCTCACCACACACCAGCTTGCCTGTCTTGAACGACAGGCCTGTACCAGCCCCAGGGCCTCTGCACAGACCACTCCCTATATTCTGGAAGTTGGAACAGCCTCCTCTAGACACCTAAGCCACGCTCCCGACTGGACCCCTGGTACCCACCTCGAGGCCTGGTGCAGAGCAGGCGTGAGGTGACGGCTGGCTGAGCAGATGTGGTGGCCAAAGTGTAGGCTGCTCCTATGTGACTCTGTAGATCCTGTCTCACAAAACATCAACACTGTCGTCCTGGCTGCTGACCGCACAGTCCCCAGCTCTCCCGCTGCAGTCAGGGCCTTCCCAGGGCCCTGTCCAGCCCCGCTCCCTTCTTACGGCCCCAGAAGGAACTCTATATACTTGGTGTCCCGGTACCTTGATGACCAGGACGTGGTGCACACACATTGACCCAGTGTGCAAACAGAGGCTGGGAAGGATGGCAAAGTTAGGGCACCGGCTGCACCCACAGCTCTGGGAAACCGATGCCCCCTTCTGGTCACATATGGGATGCACAGACACGAATACAGAGAACACCCATTGTTTATAAGTGAAGAAAGATCAATGAAGACACCGACACGAATGTCTGGACTATACACATGCGCACTCTCACAAAACGACCAATTACAAACTGTGCTGGGCCAGCATGGGCAGCGCACACCTTTAATCCCAGCACATGGGAGGCAGAGACAGGCGGATCTCTGAGTTCAAAGTCAGCCAGGTCTACAGAGTGAGATCCAGGACACGTACAAATCTCAGCACAAGGGACAATGAAGTGGAAGAATTACCACCAAGTTTGAGATCAGCCTGGAAAACTCAGCAAGACCCTAATTAAAAATAAAATAATAAACCACAAATTCAGCTAAAAATGAGATAAAATAATGAAACAAAGCTCAAAGTGTAAATAAAGGTGCCACACCAAGTCTAAGGACCCGAGAAGACCCTGAGAGATGCGAGGAAGAGAGAGAATGGATCCGCACGTTGTCTTGACTTTGCACACACCACCCTCCACAACAAATATGCACACTCCTTTAATCCCAGCACTTTGGAGGCAGAGGCTGAGTTTAAGGTCAGCCTGCTCTAGGTAGGGAGTTAAGTTCCAGGGCAGCCTGGGCTATGTAGGAAGACCCTGTCTCCAAAAGAAAAATAATTAAATGAAAAAATAATAAAATAGGAACTGGAGAGATAGCTTAGCAGATAAGAATGCCTACATTCGCCGGGTGGTGGTGGCGCAAGCCTTTAATCCCAGCACTTGGGAGGCAGAGGCAGGGCGGATCTCTGTGAGTTCGAGACCAGCCTGGTCTACAAGAGCTAGTTCCAGGACTGGCTCCAAAACCACAGAGAAACCCTGTCTTGAAAAAAAAAAAGAAAGAAAAAAAGAAAAAAAAAGAATGTCTACATTCTACCCAGTCCCAGGGGATCCGACCCCTTTTTCTGGCCACTGCACACATGTGATGTACATACAGAAATATACAAAATAATTTGAAACGAATTTCTTTTAAAGAAAATAACGAAATAAAATTAAGTAAGGTAAGATGAAATATGGTAAGGCTAAAATTAACTTCTATTAATTAAATATTTTAAAATATTAAAAATGAATGATATAATTAAGTAAACTTTTAAAAAACCGAAAACAGACCTTCCCACCGTGAACACAAAGCCTAGCGTATACAACAGGCACCCAACAAATGCCTGCTGTGTGTGGATGGCCGAGAGGCCCTGCGGGCTGAGAATTGCTTGGGCAGCCGCTCCCTGGGGCCGAAGGGGGTGGGGGCCGACGAGCTCCTTCTCTCGTTGAGCACTTATTGAGCGCCTACTGTGTGCTCCGTGCAGCCGCGCTCCGGAGCGCGGCCCCTGGGCCCCGCCCCGAGCCCCTCGTACCTCCGCCAGGCCCCAGAGTCTCCGGCCGGTGCCGCCTGCCGCCAACCGCCGCGCCGTCCGGACCCCGCCACAGCGGACCAGCAGAGACCCCCTGGGCTGCAAGCCGCTGCCCACGCCCCGCCCACGCCAGAGTCTATTGGACGCTGTCAGCGCCATTCGACAGTTCCCTGATTCTATTGGCCCGCCCTGCTGCCAATCGTTCTGCAACGCCTACCGGCTCCGGAAAGCAGTCCCCCTCCCAGCTATGAATGCAACTACCAAATGCTTCCGTCAGGAAACAGGAACGTGGACATATAGTTCCGGAAGAAGCTGCTGCCGGGAGCTGTCCAGGGGTGCATGGTGCTGAATGCCTGTGATTGATAGCGATTTCCTACAGATAAACTTTCTTGAAGCCCCTCATGATGACTTAAGAAGATACGTGAGTCCACCAAATATCTGTTGACAGCAGGCATAAATCCAAGCTCAAGAGATCTACTGTGCCCCGTAACAACCACAGTTAATGACAAGGTACTCTCTCTTACACACCTGCAGCCCAGGAACCGTCTCCTGAAATGGCGTGGCACCTGAACAGACTATAGATGCCAACAACATGGGCACTACCCGTATGCTTTATTACCTTTTTCTCTTTTTTCCCTTTTTTTTTTTTTTTGTTCAAGACAGGGTTTCTCTGTGTAGTCCTGGTTTTCCTGGAACTCACTCCGTAGGCAGGCAGGTCTCAAGCTCAGAGATCCTCCTGTCTCTTCTTCCAGAGTGATCAAAGTTGTGTGCCACCACCACATGGCGATTTGGTTTAATTTTACGTGTGTGAGTGCTTTATCCACAAGTATATCTATGCGCCCTGTTGCGCTTCTGACCTGGTGACCAAGGTCAGAAGAAGGGCTGATCGATCCCCCTGCACATCACACCAAACACGTGTCCTGCACAGGAGCCGCTAGTACTCTTAACTGCCAAGCCATGTGTCTAGTCCTGGTTTCTTTTTTTATTGCTAAGTGTTATTCCATTGACTGGATCAATTAGACCTGCTTAGCTGTTGTTGGAGAGTCGGGATGTTCCAGACAAAACCCTCTCTAAAGAACCTTACCTGCCGTCACACGAAGAACTTCCCTCCAAGGCTAACAGAAGCGTCAGATGGGGCCTGCGGCACACCCTCGCCGCTGGGCTCAACTTCTTGTCACTACAACAGATTCTCTGAACTGATCACCTTACTTTTTAAAAAGATTCAGCAACCTGGAAAGTGGGGGGAGGTGAGGATTTCAAGGTCGGCCTTTTACTTTCTGTGGTTAAGATCTGGCAAGGCCACGTGATGGCTACAGGGCAGGGAGATGGGAGCACTGAAATCTTCAGTGGGTCAAAGGATCTTGGCATCACAAGAATGATGACTGAGGGCTGGAGAGATGGCTCAGCGGTTAAGAGCACTGCCTGCTCTTCCAAGGTCCTGAGTTCAATTCCCAGCAACCACATGGTGGCTCACAACCATCTGTAATGAGATCTGGTGCCCTCTTCTGGCCTGCAAAAACACACACAGACAGAATATAGTATACATAATAAATAAATATTAAAAAAAAAAGAATGATGTGCTAAGTGTGATCCCTGGTCCCAAAGGTAGAACTGACTCTATAAGATTAACCTCTGGGGGATGGAGAGATGGCTCAGAGGTTAAGAGCACTGACTGTCCTTCCAGAGGTCCTGAGATCAATTTCCAGCCATCACAATGTGGCTCACAACCATCTGTACTGGGATCTGGTGTCCTTTTCTGCCTTGCAGGCACACAAGCTGGCACACACTGGATACATAATAAATACATCTTTAAAAAAAAAAAGATTGACCTCTGACCTTTACACATGCACCATATTGCACAGACACCTGCATACTGATGGTGCACACAATGCACATCCTAAAAATAATAAATTTTAAAATGAGAGTTGGGATAAATCAGGCAGAGTGGCACACACCTTTTACCCCAACTTTCAGGCGGGGAAAATAGGTGGATCTCCAAGTTCAAGGAGAGCCTGGTCTACAAAGTAGGCCATGGCTACTCAGAGAACTCTGTCTCAAGAACAAAAAAGTTGCCGTGGTCACGGTGCCTCTTCACAGCAACAGAAACCCAAACTAAGAAAACATAAAAGAAACAAACAAAAAATGACACATAGGGCTGGAGAGATGGCTCAGAGGTTAAGAGCACTGACTGCTCTTCCAGAGGACCCGGGTTCAATTCCCAGCATCCACATGGCAGCTCACAACTGTCTGTAACTTCAGTTCCAGGGGATCTGACACCTTCACACCAATGCACATAAAATAAAAAAATTAAATAAAACCATAAAAATAAGCAAATTTTATAAAAAAAATGACATATATTACAAAATTCCCAAACTTCTGTCAGAGACGAGCTTCGAGAAAAATACCACTTACCAGGGCAGGGGCATTGGGATCAGAAGAGTTAGTAAAGGATACAAAGACGCAAGAAAAATAATAAAACAGAAGCATAGGATAGTATGAGGAGGGAGTTACAGTGAGTACTAAAATCACCTGCATTTAATTTCCAATTGCTTAAAATACCCCTGACACCAAAAGGTAGGAGCAGCTGAAAAGAAACCTGCATTAGCATACATAATAAAAGGAAATGAACAGACCAATTGAAGGTTTCAGGCTTCCTTCTTAGATAAACACTCTGTTGCTACAAGAGGGCAAGTCACACCCACATTCTAGACCAAAACATCCTGCAGGCAAACCACTCCCTACGTCATCTCCCTAAAGAATAGGAACTTAGTGGATCCTTGGATTTTCTATCCCTGAAATACAAGGTCTGTATATTAGCCAACCCTATTGACAATAACCTCTCCCACCAAATCTAGGCGGGACCTCTGTTTGAGAAACAGACAATAATCTTAAAGGAACAGAAGTTCCAGCTCTCTGACCCCTGCTCGAGGTGGAAATAGGCTTACACATCTGGGCCTCCACAAACTCCAACCCTTAACATTGATGAGCAGATAGAAATGCCGTGGTTTGTCCATACAGTGCAGAACCACGCAGCAATCAAAACGAACTGTGTACGATGACATCGTATTAAGAGAGCCCAAAGGATGCAAAAGAATATGCTAGGACCACAGCTCTAAAATATCCCAGGGAAAGGCAGTTAGCTGAAGGAAAGCAGTTCATGGTGGGTCTGTAGGAGGTGAACTGTAACAAGCACCAGGGAAGTTTGCAGTGAAGGGTTTTGTTTTTTTGTTTGTTTGGTTCCCTGAGACAGGGTTTGTCTGTAGCTTTGAAGCCTGTCCTGGAACTAGCTCTTACACACCAGGCTGGCCTCGAACTCAAAGATCCACCTGCCTCTGCCTCCCGAGAGCTGGGATTAAAGGCGTGCCCCACCACCATCCGGCCATTGGCCTTTCTCGTCTGAATTCTTGAGACAGGGCCTAGCTATATAGTCCACTCTGGCCCTGAACTTCCGTTAGTCTTCCTAGTGTTGGGATGGCAGGAGTGAAACTGGTTCTGTGGTTTGGATCTTGAATGGAACAGGAGAAGCAGATATCAGACACCCCTGAGAATAGGTCTAACACAGTGGAATTTTGGAGCTCCTTGCAGCTCCATCTGCAGCCCCAGTTCCTGGGGAAAGGGCTCTGTCTGCCCACTTTGTGAATGAATGGCCCACACCAGAGTGCTGGCCCCAACTGAGACTTAGGGACATTTCATCCTGTTCCTGCAAGGAGAACCTGCAAGGCTCACATCGGGGCTGGTCAGGACTCACACCAGGGTTGTTTTCAGAATGAGGGCCGGATGCTGCAAGCCTTGGGGGCTGGAGACAGCAGCATTTTAAAAACAAATTTTGCTTGCAGGAAGGAGACATAGGGAAATCTACACAACCTCCGGTCATTTTCCCTTTTCTCTCTGTGTGTAGCCCTGGCTTCCCAGTAATTCACTCTGTAGACCAGGCTGTCCTTGAACTCAGAGATCCTCCTGCCTCTGCATCCCCTGGGCTGGGACTCAAGTTTATTACTTTTTGCCGGCATGTGTGTCTATGCACCATGCGCAGTGCTGTAGGAGGCCAGAATGGGACATCACATTCTCTGGAACTGGAGTTAGTTGAGCCACTGAGTGGGTGCTAGGAACAGAACCTGGGTCCTCTAGAAGAACAGCCAATGCGCTTAAGCACGGAACCATTTCCTGCCCTGACATTGAAAGCCAAAAACATTGCTGAGCAGTGATGGCACACGCCTTTATTCCCAGCACTTGGGAGGCAGATCTGTTTTATGCCAGCCTGGTCTACATAGAGAAATCCTGTCTCAAAATAACCAAACCAAACCCAGCACTGGTGTATAACATGCTGGGGATGGGCCAGGTTAGCACAGGCTCAAGTTATTCTCTGTGGGGTGTCTGGGCCCTGCAGTGTCCCTGGACCACACCAAGTCTAGGCCAGGAAAGGACACTCAGTGTCAAGTAGCCATGCCCCAAAGGGCATCATGTCACCGCAGGCACAAAGTACAAGAGGGAAGCTACGGCTGTGCAAATCCATACTACCCATGCCTTACTACCTAGCTATAGCTGGCCTTGAACTGACTCTCCTGCCTTCTCAAGGGCCAGTATAACAGGCTTGAGAGTCCCTGCCCCATTATTTAGCCCTTTTGTGGGTTGCTGACTTCAAAGGTGCCATGGGCTATAATGGAGAGCGTGCACATAGTGAAGAAACCACCCAAGGACATGGAGTCACGTTTTCCATATAGCAAGGCTGAGCCAGGGTGTGATCTTGAAATTCTGGACCATTCTTCCAGAGACAAGATGCTAAATAGAATGGCATGGCTGCTTCCTGGCTACACACTTTTTCTGAAACAGCGTTTGTTATCCCTGGCTGTCCTGGAACTCATTCTGTAGCCCAGGCTGGCCCCTAACTCGAGATCCACCTGCCTCTGCCTCCTGAGTGCTGGGATTAAATGCGGTGCCACGACCTTCACCCAAGGGCACACAGCTTGTTTCTGAGCGTATTCTACTCCACTCCCCCCCCCCCAGCCCCAGTCAAAAATGAGGACCTTTATATAGGTGAATCAGTGTCCTTGAAGATGGGCCAGCCATGATGGCTGGCCTGGTAAAGGCACATACCCCCGAATTTGAAGAGTCTAGTTCCATCACTGAGTGCCACATGATAGGAGACACCTGACTGACATCACATGCATGCTTTGGCATGGACACACCAAAGAACCCCCCACCCTTTTTTTAAATTTCCTACTCAGGGTTTTTGTGTGACCCTGGCCGTCCTGGAACTCGCTCTGTAGATGAGGCTGGTCTCCAACTCTCAGAGACCTCTGCCTACCAAGTGCCGGGATCACCATCATGAAGTTCTCACAGTTGCTGGCTCTGACGACAAATGAGAACGGCTGTGTTGGTAACAGGCAGACAGGTAGAAGTAGGTGTCTATCGTCACCTGCAAGTCTCTCTCCAATACTAAGCACTGCACCCCAAAAGCATGGCCTCCAAGGCAGATGATCACCAACACTGGGGACAATACAGTCAGGCCCTGGGGTTACTCACCCTGAAGACTACAGAACAGGCTAAGGCCATTCTCTGCAGTCACTCAGAAACACAGAGATTGGTCCTAAAGGCCTGTGCCTTCCTAGCCAAGAGCTTGCCGGGTGCCGGCCTCCGCCTGCCTCCCTGACAGGGCTTGGTTTCCTGTTGCCTGTGAAGCTGTTAGCAGGGAAGGGACAGGGTAGCTGGCTGCAAGGCTGGGTCTTCAGGTATGAGGGCAGGAACCCCATTCCCCATGGGTGCAGGCCCCACCCCCACGGACCTACCAGTAGCCTGCATCCAACTCTAACCAACGGTTTTCCATGTGTACAGTATCTGAGGGGCCTTGCTATGTCTCCTGTGTGCCAGGGGGACAGACTGACCCTCCAGGCTGTGGTGTGTCATCAGGGGGACAGACTGACCCTCCAGGCTGCGGTGTGTTAGTTGTCAGGTCCATGGGATTCAGGCTGACACGGGAGGCCAAGTATCACCCTTGTCTCTTTATTACCCAGGAGTTCTGTGCCCAGGTGGGCACTGCTGCGGCCTGCAAGCGGATGGCACTGGCCACAGGGCCAATTTCCTACTGGCTACCTACAACACACACACCTGACACTACTGGTGGCTCAGCTGTCCTGAGATCTTGCCTCCCATTCCCGGAGCTGAGGGGGGGGGTGTGACACGACACAGCTACATGGCCTCACTCACTGTACAGACTGCCCCTGAACAAAAATGGTTCTGGTGGCTGTTTCAGGGCTCAGCACATGGCACGGGGCCAACACCCTCAGACTGCCCACCAACCCGAGACACTGAATTCCCACGAGATGGAGGACGGGTGCCCATGTCTTCTGTCCGGGCTGAGGATGGAGCAGAACTGCTGGCTGTGAAGGGGACATGAACAGTCCACAAGTGGGGCAAAAGTCACAGGTCTCGCCTGTGTGGCACAGGCCACTGAGATAAGTCAGGCAGGGGCACCTGTTGGGACCTGCAACCCAAGTGTGAGCACAGAACGCTGGCACCTGGCTGGGGCTGGCAGTGGACGCTTCCCAGGGGGCTGAGAGTCAACCATTCAAGTCCCTTTAAACCAGGCAGGGTAGGGCTTGGGACCCAAGGGCCCAGAACACACCCGTGGCTCCCGTGCTGCCCTGCACCCCCAGCAGCTTCCCTAGGTGCTGAAGGAGAGGGTGCTGGTGTGTGGCTGTCCGGTTGACTCTTCCGGGAAGGGATGGGGGTGGCAAGAATACAAAAAACAGAAGTGGGGGATTGGGAATGAAGAGAAACACAGGGGCGAGTCCGTCTTAACATGCAGGTCCAGTCTCTCTTGGGCAGCCTGACGGAGGAAATGCTAAAACACCAGGAGGCCGAGGAGCGATGGGATCACCACACAGATGAGCTGTGGACAGAAGCCAGGGCAGTGAAAGCCAGGACCAGACTAGGGGTCCAGCAAAGGAGGCCAGATGGGGACACCCGGGTGCAGGATGGCGTCAGGGAAACTACCAGCAGTTAAATGTGGTGGCAGACACCTGTCGCCTGGTTCTCTAGTTTGGGGACAGCTTTGGCAACTTGAGACCAAAAACCAAAATACAAAACTAAACATGAGGGCTGGGGGATGGCTCAGCCTGTGAAGTGCTCACTTCTCTCACACCTGAGGACCTGAGTTCAGTCTCCAGAAGCCACGCAAATAAATAATCAAGCAGCGTGGAATGAGCCAGCAAACCCAGCGGTGTGACGCGGGAACTGGAGAACCTGACAAAACTCCAGGCCAGTGACACCCCAAAGGCTGAGGTCTGAGGACCAACACCCGAGGTTAGCTTTGGAAACAGACACTAATTCTCATGTAGACAGCAAACGGGGAACTTCTTATAGGTACAAACAAGCAGGGACAGGACAGCCCGACCGTTGGCACAGGTAGCACTGCTGGCTTTACCGTCACTCTTGCTGCTCCTCGTGGCTGGCGCTGGGTGTCCGGCTGCGCACCACCTGGCTCCGGATCTGCTCCACAAACTCTGGGTTCTGCTGCTGCATCTGCTGTGCAAATTGCTGGCCCCTGTGGATGCCCAGGAGACCAACTGTGCTGCTGCTTCCTGCCACCCCCTCTCTGGCCTGCCCCTCCCACCCGCGGCAGCCTCTCCCTACCCCTCCCAGACCCATGCAGCACTCACGCCTGGATGAGGCTGGCCAAGTCACTCTGCGATGAACTGCTGCCCGGGGTGCCCAAGGGGTTATGGCCGCCAGAAATCATGCCTGACATCCTGCAGGAGAAAGGACTAAGCACACAGCCTGTGCAGCCCTGCCTCTGTCCCAGGACCCACAGACAACTCGTCGGGTGAGCAGGCCCTTCCCACAGTTGCGCCCCCTCCTCTCGGGCTGTAAGCTGAGTCCACATGTGTTTGCCATAACTGACAATGTGGGGAGCTGGCAGGAATTAAAGGAGACCTCGGACACCCTATAGAGAATGAGCCAGCAGCACCACGCACACAGCTGCATGGCAGACAGCAGTCAGGACAAATGGCTCCTGACAGCTCTCAACAGGAGGCTCTGACCCACACCATAGCGCCAGGGGACCCAAGGGATCTATGTCATTCAAGAGCCGCACACAGAGGCCCAGACACAACGCCATAATGGGAAATAAATGCCCACAACTGGCCCACAGGGTCGAGAGGTCAAGCTGTGGGTGCTGAGATGGGGAGAGAACTGGACCAGGGGGACTGAAGGGCTAAGCAGGCAGCAGGTGCAGCAGCTGTGTGACAACCTGGTGACTCGTGAACTCTAGGACAGCAAGGCTGCATTTAATTCAGCACAGAGGTCAAGGCTGTTTTGGTTTACACCCAGCTGGAGCTACGCAGTGGGACCCTGCCTCAAAACATAAATACTAAAGTAGACTTTGGATTTCTCTTATACAAATACAAACTAACAAACAAAAGCAACAACTCTGGCTTTCTCTTATTAAAAAAAAATTGTAAGCCGGGCGGTGGTGGCGCACGCCTTTAATCCCAGCACTCGGAGGCAGAGGCAGGCGGATCTCTGTGAGTTCGAGACCAGCCTCACTAGGTCTACAGAGCTAGTGCCAGGACAGGCTCCAAAGCCACAGAGAAACCCTGTCTTGGAAAACCAAAAAAAAAAAAAAAAAAAAAAAAAATTGTAACAGAGGATGGAGAAATGATTCACAGAACACTGGCTGCTCCCATCAAAGTCCTGGGTTCTGTTCCCAGCACCCACACGGCAGCTCACAGGGATCTGACCCCCCTTCTGGCCTCACTGAGTCACGCACACACGTACTCTAGCAGGGAAGGACAGCGGGGCAGTGTCACTTACAGCTGCTGCAGCTGGGGACTGTTCATTAAGCTGGAAGCCTGAAGAGGAAGAAGACAGACGCATTAGGAGGAAGCCACACTGGCCCCAGAGGGCGGACAGTCCCAACAGATTTCCGACTTGACACGGGTTCCTTTCTTTCCAAGGCTGAGGAGGGCTCCAGGCCTCACACAGGCCAGTCCCCCCCAAACAGCCATGTTTGCCCTCTGGAGACGACACATGGCTGGGGGGGGGGGCATGGCAGCAAGGCCCAGCCCATTCTCCAAACGGCATGCCCACAGAGCCAGACACCCTAGGAGTGACAAGTTCAGCAAGAACTGCAAACAATCCCTGCTGGCTGAGGCTGCAGTGCCCAAAGTGCAGACACAGTGCACCACAGCCTCCTCATAGGGGCAGGCTTGGGGCGGGAACCCTGGTCTGGTCTGTGGAGGCTGAGCTGTGTACCTACCATGGTGATGAAGTGCGGGTTGTTCAGCAGGCCGGCAATGTCCAGGCTGCCCACGCCTCCCGTCTGAAGGAGAAGCATCAGTTAGTGGTGTCTGGAGCCAGCCTGGCCACTCTGGGGAAAAGACGACTGGCCGCAGCCCTCAGGGTCTCGGAAGCTCTACACCATTCAGAGAGGGTCCTGCCAGGAGCCCCCAACAAGCCTGCCTGTCACTGTGAACCCCTGCACAGCCTGCACCCCACCACCTTGTCTGTGACCTTCAGACCTGTCACCATCACACAGACCATGGAGGGTCCTGCTCCATGTCCTCAGTTCCTCTATGACCTACATGGCCCCGGGGCCTACTCTGCCCCATGTTCCTGAAAGCCCTCCTAGAGCAGGTGCTCCAGCATGGCCTCCCATCACCCCCTCTTGTAGAATAGGCTCACGGGACTTGGCGCCTCCCGCAGCTTCAGCTCCGCGATCTTGAGGTTGGACTTGTATGTGTCATTCTCAGGGTCCAGTTCCAGGGCCTTCTTATAGTAAGCCACAGCCTCGGCATGTTTGTTCAGGCTGGAGAGTGCAAGGCTGGAGACAAGAGCACGTCAGGTGAGCTTTAGGAGGCCAATGAGACTCAGCGCCAACCCTCTCCTGTCTCCTTTATGGACCAGGCCAAGGCACCAGGGTGAAGCAACACGAGGGCGGAGACCCACACAGGGCAGGGGCTCCACGGAGGGGAGGGCACTCCTCATCTGGAGAGACTGAGGTGACACATGTCCAGCACTCAGGAGGCTGGGGCAGGCGGATCTCTGTGAGTTCGAGGCCAGCCTGGTCTACAGAGTGAGTTCCAGGACAGGCTCTAAAAAGCCCTAGCCAGGGCTGGAGAGATGGCTCAGTGATTAAGAGCGCCGTCTGCTCTTCCAGAGGTCCTGAGTTCAATTCCCAGCAACCACATGGTGGCTCACAGCCATCTGTAATGAGATCTGGCGCCATCCTCTGGTGTGTGGGTATACATGGAGGCAGAAAGTTGTATACATAATAAATAAATATATCTTTAAAAAAAAGAAAAAAGTTTAAAAAATAAATAAAATAAATAAATAAATAAAAAGCTCTAGCCTACATCTAAGAAAGCTACTGACGATACCTGGAGAGCCTGAGGCTGGTCTCCCAAAAGAACAAAGGGATGGGTCAGTGATGGCACACATCCAATCCCAGCACTAGGAAGAGGCAGGAGGATATCTAAGAGCTTGAGGCCAGTCTGGTCTACAGAGCAGATTTCAGGACAGCCAAGGCTACACAGAGAACAGAGAAACTCTGTCTCAAAAAAATAAAAAATTGATATTAAAAAGAGGGAGGGGCGGTGAGTGCTGGAGAGATGGTTCGGAGGGTAAGAGCACTGACTGCTCTTCCAGAGGTCCTGAGTTCAATTCCCAGCAACCACATGGTGGCTCACAACCATCTGAATGAGATCTGGTGCCCTCTTCTGGCCTGCAGGCAGATATGTGGACAGAACCCTGTATACACAATAAATAAAATAAATCAATCTTTAAAAAGAAAAAAGAAAAACAAAAAAACAGGGATGGCAATATTTTGTTCACTGCAGGAAGGCCTGCCTGGCTGCACTGCACACAAGGACAGGTGCTCCCAGGCACCTGCCTTGGCAATGAGCACACGGCACAGGTATCCAGTCTCCCCATGCTGCAGCTGCTCGAGGAACGTGGTCCTGACCCTGTGGCACACACCGCAGCACCATCTGCACTTACCCCATGCGGCCATAGGCTTTGCTGTAGCCTGGGTCGATGCCGATAGCACGTTCGCAGTCCTGCACAGCCCCCACGTAGTTCCCCAGCTTGCTGTAGGCTGCAGCTCTGGAGAGACGGGTCAGTCAGCAGACACTCTGGCCCTCCTCACAGAGGACAGAGGCCTCTCTAGGCGCTGGTCTGTGGCAGGAAGGTGGGTGGGCATGATACCCCACTCCACTGGGACCACAGAGGCTCCAGAGCCTACCACAGACCTTGACAGGGACACATGGCTATGTGTGACTCTGTACCACATAACCGAAAAGACAAAATAAAAAGGACAATAATAGGGCGGGCTATCTGAGTCTCCAGCTGTCTGGTGCAGGACTGCGCTTACCCAGCTCAGGGTCTTAGGTGAGAATCATACCATCTCAAAAGACACCAGTACGGACTCTTCCCACACCCTAGGAGACCACCTGACCCTCGCTCTTCACTTGGAGCCATAGTTCAGCACAGTCCACACCTCCCAGGTCCCCCACAGCTGCAACCATGCCCCTGGCCAGACCAGCACCTGTTACAGAAGTAGACGGCATTGGAGGGGTTGAGATCAATGGCTTTGCCGTAGAGGTGCACGGCTGCCTCAAAGTTCTCCAGCTTCATCTGCTCGTTACCTGCGGAGCGAGAGAGGAACATAGGCTGGCCCTTGCTGCTGCAGACTGACCCACATTGCCACAGGCTAGCCCATGCTGTCATCAACCCCTAGCTCCTCTGGGCTAATATTCCAAAAGGGCCGACGCCCAGGTGACACTGGGACTTCTTTTCAGATAAAGGGTCACGTATCCCAGGCTGGCCTCAAACTTACGACATGGGCAACTCCTGGCCCTCCTGCCTCTACCCCAGTGCTGGAACGAGAGGTATGGCACCATGCCTGGGAAACGCGGTGCTGGGGGTAGAAGCCATCTTCACGCAAGCTGGGCGGAGGCTCTGCCCACTGCTCCAGACAGAGGCAGTGCCCACTTGACAAGAATGCAGCCTGCTCAGGCTCGTGTTCCAGCCAAGTGCATCTCACACAGAACCAAAGACAGGTAGGGCCAGTCACCTCCTACGAGCCACAGATGGTTGCCTGTAGGGCCTGTGGTCTACCTGAGCATGTGTCTTTTTGGGCTTTTCCTGAAAGCCATGGTTCACGCAGATCATTAAGTTTTATCCCTCCCCCCCCACTTCCTGAGTGCTGGGAGTAAAGGCATGCTCCACCACCACCCATTTTATTATTTGTTTTTTATTTCTTTATTTTGGGGGGGTGGGGTTCAAGACAGACAGGGTTTCTCTGTGGCTTTGGAGCCTGTCCTGGAACTAGCTCTGTAGACCAGGCTGGTCTCGAACTCAAAGAGATCCCCCTGTCTCTGCCTCCCAAGTGCTGGGAGTAAAGGCGTGTGCCACCATCGCCCGGCCCATTTTATTATTATAATACATTAAAAAAAGGGCTGGAGAGATGGCTCAGCAGTTAAGAGCACAGGCTGTTCTTCCAGTGGTCCTGAGTTCAATTCCCAGCAACCACATAGTGGCTCACAGCCATCATATAATGAAATATGGTGCCCCCTCCTGGCCTGCAGGCAGATATGCAGGCAGAACATTGTATACGTATACATAATTAAAAAAATCTTTAAAAAAACTTAAGTTTTGTTTTTGAGGGTTTTACAATGGAATCCTGGCTGGCCTGGAACGCACCATGGGGACTGAGCTAATTTTGAACTCAAAGATGATATGCCTCTTGAATGCTAGGATAAATACATATTTTATTCCGAATTACGTATGTGTAAGGGCATGCGGGTGCAGTGCCCACAGAGGCTAATGGATCCCCCAGAGCTGCGCACAGAGAACCGACCTAGGCCCCTGCAAGGACAGTGCGAGCTTGAATGCTGCACCGTCCCTGCAGCCCACACAGGCTGCACCATCCCTCCAGCCCACACATGCACTTTTAACATGCCAGTGACCCTGCCCCTCCCACTGACCGCTCCCTCCGGCACCTTGCAGAGGCTCCCATGAGATATCTGTCGCCCTTACCTTCAGTTTTGAGGCGCTCTGCCTCAGCGGAGTCCTCCTCAGAGGGTGGTGTCCTGTCAGGGCCCCTCGGGTCCTGTGGCATCTCCTGCTAGGGGGAAAACAATCCCACTGTGTCTAACTAAACCTGCCCTTGCAGGATGCTACCCAGCTCAGACGGCCGGGTGACCTGGGTAAAGTACCAAATGCCCACACACTGCCATCAGGGGAAACCCAGGCTCACCTTGCTGGCAGCAGCGGCTTCAAATATCTCTGGCAGGGTCTGGGGGAGAGCTAGGTCACTGTCCTCCATTGTCACCCCAAAGGCTGTCTCCAGACACTGGATGGCAACTGTATGGGAGGGTAGATGAGCTGGCCCTGGAGTGTCGGGCTACCGGGCATGGGCCGGGGCCTACGGGTAGTTAGTTCAAGCTACCCTCTCGCCTCCAGCCCCACACCGAGTTCTGGTAACAGGTGTGCACCGGCGTACCCGGTTTGAACCATGGACTTCAGACAAGCTAGGCTGCATGTTCTACCCACTGAGCCCCTGCCCAGCACTCACGTGTCTTCAAACATGTATCCGAAAACCCCAACCACCTATACTATCTTCTCAGTAACCTTCAGTCGGCCTCAGACATGCTCGCCTGACAGCAGGAGGCCTGAGGTGGGTGACCTCACGTCCTCTGTGGGGTCCCAGGGGTGAGGCCCTCTGGGAACAGACCGGTGCAGCAGGCTGGGTCAAGCGCAGCAGCAGGCTGGGCTCCTCGGGAAAGGACACTCCAGGCCACACTGGGGAGCTGTCACCCATGCTGGGGTGAGCTCTCGTGACACAGCGGTCTGAGTCATTTCTGCTCCTGTAAGTGACCTCACTGGCTTATAAGCTGGGCTATGGTGGTGTCTGTCTCAAGTGGACAAACACTGGTCACATCTCCCCAGGAACAGTGCCACACAATGAGGAAGGCAGGGAGGTCCACACAGGAGCCCAGCAGCCATGGAAACTGCCTGGAACCACTGTCCTCTGTGAGACATATGGTACTGGGGAAGCAGAGGGAAGGATGCTGGATGCTGGCACCATACTAGGGGCTGAACCTCGGCTGCCAGCAGGGAGATGATTAGGGCCACTGTCACAAGGAACAGCAAAGGGGACCCTGGGCACCAGTGGGGTGCTAGGCACCTGCCACTCCCCTCATGAACCATGGAAGAGAACAGAGGCTCTGGACAGAGGCTGGCAGGGCATCAGCCACACCTACCCTCTAGGCTCTCCTGGGCATCAGGCGAGAGGCCGCCATGCCGCAGCTGGCCGTGCAGGAACTGGATGATGGCATACGCCAGGCGCTTCCTGTTGTCCATCTCGAGGCTATTGAGGTGACGCTGCCTGCTCAGACCTGTGGGGACAGTCAAAGTGTAGGATGTGGGACTGGGGGTGGAGACCTGGCAGCCGACCACTACCAGAGCTGCCCGAGATCACCAGCCAGTCCTAGTCACAGTTGGTGACACCATGGCATGGAGCCACACGGAAACGACTCTCACAGGGCAGTGCTGGGGATGGGTGGAGAGCAAGCCCAGGGAAAGTGTCATCTCTGAGCACTTCTTTTCACAGCCCCTCCCGGGGTCAGGTGAGCACAGCTGTTTTTTGGGACCCAGGGTGAGGTGTCTAGTTCCTTGACCACCCATACACACCCAGAGCTTGGCAGGTGCTTCAGCTTACCTGCCCCAGTCCCCAAGACACCCGGTGACACTGCACAGTGTCACCAGGACATCTCTGAACACCAGAGGGACCGCGGGATGGGGCATTCCTGACCACCTTGGGGCTATTTCAGCCCAGGGAATCTTTGGAGGCAATAATGAGCTCAGTCCCCTGGGGTAGGTTTTTTTTTTTTAAATATTTATTTATTTATTATGTATACAATATTCTGTCTGTGTGTATGCCTAAAGGCCAGAAGAGGGCGCCAGACCTCTTTACAGATGGTTGTGAGCCACCAAGTGGTTGCTGGGAATTGAACTCCGGACCTTTGGAAGAGCAGGCAATGCTCTTAACCACTGAGCCATCTCTCCAGCCCAGCCTGGGGTAGGGTTTTGAGGTCACGTCTCTGTAGGGAGCTGCGAGCACGGGCAGCACTGACATAAACCCACAGCAGACACCACACGACAGGGCTACAAGCAGAGAGACCAGGGCAACAGCAGCCCAGAGGTGAGGAGGGCAGGAAGGAGGACAGCTGGGGCATGTGGCTCTGCCATCAAAGTTCAGACTTGTGGTCTCCAGTCCAGGACAGAAGATCACATGATAGCCCTGCAAGTAATGGAAAGGCCATGTGACTCTCAAAGCCAATGAGCTGGCTGCCCTGCTGATCTCTCAGTTCCTACACCCGTCAAGTGGTAGACAGAAACCTCACAGCCACTGCACCATCACGGACAGTCCTCGGCCAGAGCAGGGCCCACACTTGTCCCAATGTCACGATCCCTCTACACAGACCCAGACTGATAGCACTGTGGGGCCCCAAGGGACCAGCTCAGTATCCCGAGCCTCAGTTTCCTCCTGTGTCACTGAAAGTGGCGCCAGCAGGCCTGGTGGTGCGTAAGAAGGGAGGACCCAGATCCTGGAATGGAGGAGGCAGTGTGGGACACATCCCTCTGCAGGCTCACAAGGTGTCCCTTGTGCCTAGGAGCTCTGTGCCTGCCCGTCTCAACAGGCTGGGCAGCTCCTGCCTGAGAGGCCACTGCTGGCCATGCCTGACCGGCACCCATGGACTTTCTATGCCATCTCTCTTCTCCACTCACCACGACCACAAGGGCAGGGCTGTCCAACCTTCCCTCCCCCAGCATACACTGGTCCCTTCTGCCATGACCTTCATCCTGACACCCGACCGACACAGGGGATGCTCTTAGCAGTGGTGGGTGCTGGCCACTGGCCAGGCACTCCACACATGCCTGCTGGACAAGACACCCTGGCCTGAGGACACACATGCTGGCTGCACCACAGTGATTGGCACTTTGACATGAACATTCTAGAAGGCAGCCTCAGATCATGATCTGAGAGGGGTAGGGTCAATCTGGATTGAAGACTGAGACATGAAAACAGCACGGTGGGGGCCTGCTCCCAGGCTGGCGCTGGGGCTACAGAACCCACAAGCAGATACACTTTCCCCCTCACCTCTACAGACCCCTGGATCCCAGAGCCCAAGTATGACTGACTGCCTTTGAAGACAGGGTCTTTGTAGAGGTAACCAGGTTAAAGTGAGGCCAGAGTGGGTCCTGATTCAGGGAAAGATTTAGGGCAGAGACCACTAGCCTGTGATCCTGGTACCCCTGTGGCTGAGGCAGGAGAATGAAGTGTTCAAGGTCAGTCTGAGTAGACCAGAGGTCAGGGATTGAAAGTCATGGCTCACGCTATTATTCCCAGCACTGAGGAGGCAGAGGCCAGCCATAGCCAACAGGGAGTCTCTGTTTCAAGATAACGAAATAAATACGGGGGCTGGGGAGATGATCTGATCCCCTCTGCTGGAGGTATGGATGGGGACACACACAGCTTTAAACTCTGCAGGGGTTCTGCTCAGCTCCAAGCTCTTGCCTAGCATATACAAAGCCTGGAGCCCTAGTCACAAAACACTAACATGATGAAGATGTCTGAGATCCCCCAAAGGGGGCCACTATGTGAAGACAGAGGTGGCAATAGTCGCCCCGTCTCAGAAGAAGCCATCCAGGCTCTGGGACGTCCCCTCACCTGAAAAGGACCCTTTCTCCTCTTACCAGCATCAGGGGAGAGAGGTCGCTGTGTTTAACACAGCCGGCTCAGACCTAGGCTTAGGGTCTGACTCTAAGGACAAATGAGCCACTAGGGACACAAACCAGGGACCAAATGACAGCGGTAGACTGTGCACGGCAGAAAGCTAAGGCCGAGCAGGACCTCTGGCTTGTCCCAAGGGGAGCCTGGAATCCACACACCCACTCCATGCCTGCCCATCAGGCAAGGGAAAGCCACTTCCCATCCTAGCACTCTGGAGCTGAGGTCTGAGGACAGCACATTCCATGCTGGCCTGGGCTATGAGGAGACTCTGACTCAATAGATAAGTGAAGGGGTGAAGCAAGCTTTTAACCCCAGACTCGGGAGGCAGAGAGAGTTCAAGGCCAGCCTGGCCTACAGAGCGAGTTCCAGGACAGCCAGGCTACACAGGGAAAGCCTGCCTTTAAAAAAAAGCAAGAAATACAAACACAAAACAAATGAATAAAACTGGCTTAGTAGCGGAGTTTGTCACCAAGCTGGTAAACTAAGTTCCATCTCTGGGCCCACATGGAGGAAAGAGAGGCCTGACTCCTGAGCTGTCTCCTCCACAGCGCCCACACGTGCCCAGAATTGTAAACTACAGCTGGGAGATGGCACCGTGGGTGCAGTGTTAGCTGCTCCGCAAACATGAGGACCCGAGTTCAAATTCCCAACATCCATGTGAAAAGCTGAGCATGGTAACGCACTGTACTGCAGGGCTGGGGTGGGACAGGGATCTCTGGAGTCCACTGGCAGGGTTGCAGAAGTCACTGAGGAAGACGTGGCATGTGGCCTCTGCATGAACCTGCCTGCTCCAGGGTGACCTCCTAGAGTAGAGTGGGTGGAGACCAGGATGGCTCCACAAAGAACAGGTGTCTCCATAGTACAGGATGACTGGATCAGAAGACAGCTCTGTGACAACATGGACCTGTCACCAAGAGGAGCAGCAGTGTCTGCCTTAGTCCCTCAGTGACGGCTGCCTGGAATGTTGAATATTCTCCTCACTCAGCACCAGTCCTGACAAGCCCCCAAGCCACCCAGCTGAGAGTCAAGGTCGCTTTAGACCACAAATTCCCTCCCCACAGCCATTGGCCTTCCTCTACAGCGCATCCCAGGCGTGGTAGGTTGGGGAAGGTTCTGGCTGGGGGACAAGCCTCTCAAAGGCCCATGTCTCCGGAACAGTGAACGCTGAGTAAAGCTGCCCACCATCCAGGACATAGTCCCAGGGTGCTCTAAGTGCCGTCTCCACACCACTCTCCCCCACAGCAACAACACTATGAGTGTGCAGCACCAGACCCAGCTCGCCCAGGACCAACACACCCGTGCACAACGCCGTGCCCGCTCACCCCTTCATCTCAGAACCAAATCCAAACCTAGGGTGGCTGAGTGGGTAATAGCACCCACTGAACAAGTGGAAGGGCCCGAGTTCAGATCCCCGGCACCCACCTAATGGCTGGTTGTGGTCATATGTGTGGGTTACCTGGTGCCAGGGCATGAGTGGAGACAGGAGGATGGCTGGGTCTTGCTGGCCACCAAGCTAACCCCAGGGTCGGTGTACCCTGCTTCAAGGAAAGAAGATGGCAAAGCCTTGCAGTTAGCCTCATCCATACGGCAAGTTCCAGACCAGCCAGTAAGACCCTGTCTCAAATGAACTAAACCCACACCCAGCATAGCAGAGCTCACTAGCGTCCCCCCCTTACCTACGCTCCTGTCCAGGACAAAATGAAGGGTGTCACCTCTGAACCCTACACAGGCCCTGCCCAACCTCACTACCCACAGCAGCTCCCTGAAGCACAGCCGTGCTCACCTGCAAAGCAAGCAGACATCGCAGCACACAGGAGCACTGTCTAGGCGTCAGGCAGGCCCTGCGAGCACAGCTGCTGTGCATCCCAAACTTCCCAAAACTCAAGGGCAGCCCCCACCCCATAGGTCTGCACCTACAAGTTCTATCCCCACCCAAACCTGAGGTAGCCTCAGACCTCATCTTGGGCTGTGCACCCCAGAGCACTCTGGACAGTTGTCAGCTGTCTTCTAGGTCCGAGCTCCAGGTGCCATCCACACAAGGTGGCAACCTGAGAGGGAGGGCCTCTCTCCAAGCCATGCAATCCAGTCTCTTGGGGAGCACAGCCCCCCTTCTTTGGCTATTGGTTTTCTTATAGAAACCTAACAGAGGGGCTGGAGAGATGACTCAGAGGTTAAGAGCACTGGCTGCTCTTCCAGAGGTCCTGACTCCAATTCCCAGCAACCCCATGGTGGCTCACAACCATCTGTAATGAGATCTGGTGACCCCTTCTGGTGTGCAGGCAGACATAGAGGCAAAATGTTGTATACATAATAAAGAAAGCTTTTAAAAAAGAAAAAGAAACATAACAGAGCCAGGGTTGTGATCCCAGCATACGCAAGATTGCAGGAGGCTGCTATAAGTTCAAAGCCAGCTGGGCTCCATCCTCAAAGAACAATGCAGGTGGCAGGGACAACACCGCATAGGAGCAGTGTTGATGATGGTCAGTTCTCAACACCCAGATAAGCCACTTACAGGGGCCTGAACCCCAGCTATGGATGATCTGATGCCCTCTTCTGGCCTCCATGGGCACTGCATGCATGTGCACAAACCCACAAATGTGTACACAATTAGAAACCAATCTTTAAAACAATGAAAAACAATAAACAGAGTAGAGCATATGGCACACTCCCATCCCCCCAGCACTTGGGAGGTGGAGGCAGGAAGACCAGGATCAAGAACATTCTCCTACACAGTCTGAGGGCAGCCTGGGCTATTTGAACTCCTGTTTCAAATATAAAAATATGAAAGTGTAGAGCTGACTCCCACACGAGGACCAAGAAACACAGAGCAGGACTCTGGCAGGGTGGCGGGTTTGTGATGTGAGCCGGAAGTAACCAGCCGGAGTCACGCTCCCTGCCAGGAAGCACTATGATAAATGCTTGGCTCAAGAACTTTCACATGCTTACTTACACGCACAGCGTGCACTACAGGATCCCTGGGAACACTCTGGACATCAAGGCTTGTCCTCCAATCCAGCATATAGCAGGCTGTAGGACACTGCCAGAACAGAAAGCCAGCCTGGGCTAATGTCCTCCCCGCTCCAACAAGTCCACAAGCCAAAGGTCAGTGTGGCAACTTCTCGGGTCTGGTGAGGCGCCTGGGGTGAGGGAAACCCCGTCTCAAAACAGAACTACACAGGAAGGGCTTGAACACAGCTCAGCTAATCGAGCCGGTCCAGGATACAGAGTCCAGTGGGAAATCCTTTACCTTGCAAAACTGAGTGCACACACAATCTTGGGACTCATGTAATCTGCGCAGAGGCCTCAGTGGTGAGGAGCGACCGGACTAGGGTTTTAACACTAGCGCTAACCATGTAGCCCAGGCGGGCCTCAAATTTAAGGCAATCCTCCAGTGTCTGCCTCCTGAGAGCTGGAATCATAGGCATGCTTCATCATTAGCATGCTCACGCATGCATGTGTGTGAGCGTGTGTTCATACACCGTCAACCTAGCATGTCCTTCCTCCAGCAACCACCTTGTTCTTTAGAAACAGTGTCTAACTGGGCGGTGATGGTGCTCACCTTTAATCCCAGCACTTGGGAGACAGAGGCAGGAGGATCTCTGTGAATTCAAGGCTAGCCTGGAACACAGGACTGAAAGACAGGCAAGAGGGCCCAGGGAATCTGCCTGTCTCTGGCCTCCTGGACCAAGAGGACAAGATTATCATCACTTGTGGCTTTTTACATGGGGGTGTAGGGACTCGAACTCAGAGCACAAACCCATCACTCAAAGAGCTGTTTCCTCAGTGCAGAGGTCAGACCCTGCGGTCGCAGGAATCACAAGAGTCCCCAGACACTGCCCAGAATGGCCAGGGAGAGGAAAGATCGCTCAAACAAATAACCACAGACAGGAACTGAGCAAAGCGGATTACCGCTGGGGACCCGTCAAGGCCGACAGGTCGGCAGGCCCCTGCAAGTGACAAACAAGGACATTTACAACCATTTCAGGGATTTGTTTTGGTTTCGCTGTTGCTGCTGCCATTTCATTTTCTTGTTTGGTTTGGTTTGGTTTTCCAAGGCACAGTCTCTCAGTGTAGCCCAGGCTGGCCTCAGACTCAGAGATCCACCTGCCTCTGCCTCCCGAATACTGGGAATAAAGGCAAAGGTGTGGGCTGCCCCTTCTGGTTTCTGAGAGAGGAGGAACTCACTACATAGCCCAAGCTGGCCTTGAGTATCACTCCCATCCCCCTGCCTCAGCCTCCCATATGCTGGGAGGACAGCCAGCAAACCCTGTTTACACCTAAACTACTGGCTACATTAACATCCTTTTCAAAATGAATTATGATGCCGGGTGTGGCGGTACACTTTAATCCCGGGCAGAGGCGGGGATCCGAGGCCAGCCTTGTCCACTCACTGAGGTCGAGGGCAGCCAGGGATACATAAACACTGCCCAACAAACTGAGCTGGTCTCACATTGTGGCCCACATAACTTCTTGCGTAGTCCAGGCTGGGCCTTGAAAGTCTCTAGGTAGCCCAGGCTGGACCTGAACTCGCAGTGATCCGACTGCCTCACTCCCTCAAATGCAATACTGGATCATAGGTTTTGGAGCAAGCAGCTGTACCAGTCTTCGGCGAGACGGTTTTTGGTTGTCGTTTCCGTGTCTTTGAGTGAAAGTATACAGTCCTGGCTGGCAGGAACTCACGCCGATCCTCCTGCCTCAGCCTCCACAGCGCTGACGCGACGGCAAGTGTGGCGGTGGCACTGCCTTACCGCTGCTCAAAGCGGGCGAGCCCGGCAGGCACGCCCCCCACCCACCTCGGCGAGCGCCGGGCACCAACACCGCCCGCGCGGACAGCAGTGACGGCGTCCGCTGTCAACGAGGGGAAACTGAGGCTGAGCAAGGTCACCAGGGTGGCGAGCGGCGAAGCTGGGATGACATCCTGGCCCCGAGGGAACCCCGAGGATGCTGACGTGGCCCCCACACCTAAACGCCGGCCTCTTCCTGAGAAGGCGCTACGGTGGACGCCGCCTGACTCAGTTTCTCCACTGCGCCGCCCGCTCACGTGACCGGAGGAGCGCAGAAGTTCGAAGCCCGAACCCCCTTCGTCTTAGGATCTCCCGAGCGCTGCGCACCCCGAGCCACGGACCCCCACGGCCCCGGGACGCGGCGCAGACCCCCGACTCACCTCTCAGTCGACCAAAGCCCAGACCCACCGTCGGCTGCGCCTGCGCACCGCGGCGCGGCCAGGCTCCGCCCTCAGGCCCATGACGCCTGCGCAGGAGGAACCCATTGCTCCGCGATCGCGTTCTGCGCGTGCGCCTGAGTGCCGGCTGGGGTACGAGACGGAAGTGATGTCACACGGAGGCGGGCACAACCGGGTTGTTGGAAAATCTGACCTCGGAGGCGTCACGAAGGCCGGAAGTCAGTCTGACAGAACGCGGGTGGGCCTGGCGCGGGGCTCCACGGGGCGGCGGCGGACCCGGCGCAGCCGAGGCGGACACGTGGTCCGGACCGGTCACGTGGCGCAGCGCCCCGCATCGGGGCTCTGAATCTCCGCTACCCGGAGCCGCTAGGCTGTTTTGTCTGCAGCTTTGGAGCGTATCCTGGAACTCCCTCTGTGGACCCCGCAGATCCGCCTGCCTCTGCCCCCCCCCAGTGTGCCACCACTTGGTTTTTTATTTAAATGAGAGTCTTTAACTGAACCTCGTCGGAAGTGCTGGCACACAGGCACAACCCGCTTTCTGTGCGCTTAACCACTGACCAATCTATTTTGGCCGCTATATATATATTTTTTTTAATTTATTTAATTTTATGTATGAGTACTCCGCATGTACACCTGCGTGTCAGAAGAGGGCATCAGATCCCGTTGTAGATGGTCATGAGCCACCATGTGGGTGCTGGGAATTGAACTCAGGAACTCTGGAAGAGCAGCCGGTGCTCTTAACCGCTGAACCTTCTCTCCAGCCCCCTTGGCCACTCTTATTTTAGACATGGTCCCTTCTTAAAGATTTGCCTTTAACTTAATTTTATGTATTGAAAAGTTTTATGTCCCAATAAACCTCTCCACCGACACATTAATCCAAATCAGACCAAATCAAACCGAATTAGAAAAGGCCCAGGTTTACTGGATGACAGCACTCAGGGTGGCCTTCCAGCCCAGCCAGGGAAGGAGATGGGCACTTTAAATACCCGGGGTGGTCTTGAGCGCCTCTGAAGAGATGGCTTCCTTGGAGGTGGAGTCTGGACTGAGGCAACTGGGGGCGGGACTTGTAATGGAACTTTCCACCCAAACATTGTAGACTCCTTGGCTATGTGGATGCCAGGGGTTCTGGTGAAGCCCTGACCCAAATGTGTATGTCTTTGGTTGGGCTTGTGCATGGAAGTGCAGTGTCTCTGCACTGAAACCAAAGCGGGATCTGTGAGCTGCTCGGATCCTCTGGAAGAGCTGCGTACACTTTTATTTATTCATTTATTTTTTAGTTTTTTCAAGACAGGGTCTCATTAAACTCTGAGATCCTGCCTGCCTCTGTCTCTCAAGTTCAGGAATTAAAGGCGTGCACCACGACGCCTAGCTTGCTATACATACTCTTAACTCTTGAGCTATCTCCTCTATTTTTGTTTCATTGTGTGCTCGGGCTAGCCTCACACCATCACAGTCTCTGTGGATGATAACGACGATCACGTCTTTAATCCCAGCAGGAAGATCTCTGAGTTCCAGGACAGCTTGATCTAAACAGAGAAATCCTGTCTTGGAAAATAAAAACGTATGGCAATCCCCCTGCATCAGCCTCCAAGTACTGAGATGTCAGACTTCTGCCATTCCCCCTATATACACACATGCCACTCTCAATATAGTGTGGTTATAATTACCAAACTGAGTGTTCTGGAAGTTTCTCTCCTGTCTACCAGTTCCTGAATAACTTTGAGGCTTAATATTAGTTATAAACCATTTGGTCTGTTAGCTCTATTAGCTCAGGCTTATTAATAACTAGCTCTTACAACTTAAGTAACCCTTTTCTATTATTCTTTATTTTACCATGAGGCATGTGGCTTGTTACCTCACATCTTGCTTCCCTGGTGGCTGCTGTCGTCTCCCTGACTTTGCCGTCTTTCTCCCCATATTCAGTTCCACTTTCCCTCCTA
The DNA here is from genome assembly GCF_014885135.2 of Alexandromys fortis. Lineage (NCBI taxonomy): Eukaryota > Metazoa > Chordata > Mammalia > Rodentia > Cricetidae > Alexandromys > Alexandromys fortis. The sequence goes on along the minus strand of NW_026068096.1, from coordinate 725,910 downwards.
GGTATTTTCTGCCCTGCTGTAGTCTAAAGTAGCTTTTTCTTTTCTTTTTCAAAGCAGCTTCTTTATTATTAAAAATATTCACAGCAGCTGGGTGGTGGTGGTGCACCCCTTTAATCCCAGCACTCGGGACGCAGAGGCAGGCGGATCTCTGTGAGTTCGAGGCCAGCCTGGTCTACAAGAGCTAGTTCCAGGACAGGCTCCAAAGCCACAGAGAAGCCCTGTCTCAAAAAACCTATATATATATATATATATATATGTGTGTGTGTGTGTGTGTGTGTGTGTGTGTGTGTGTGTTTGTATACACATATATATGTATATATATTCACAGAATGCAAAAGGTTATCCTACATCATTTTCCCTTTCCATTGTTCTGTCTAATCAAAAAGGAAGGTATTTAACATGGTACAATTACATATAGTAAAACAGCTATCAAGCATGAATTACAATTACAATATTTAGTATATTTGTATTTGGCAAAATTAAAGAAAATACTCTATCATTTATCCTATCTTTGTGAGTCTAAAGTTTCATATCTAATTTATCTTTTTTTTTTTTTGGTTTGTCAGTCCATTTCTTCTATGTCCTGCAGAATGTCTGGCAGACTCTTCCATGAAGTAGGAGCCCTGAAGGACTGTCCCATCTTGTTTTGGCAAGTTCAGCAGTCATTTTCCTGTGGGTCCTGCAGACATGTGTGGTAGACAGGATAGAAAAACCAGGTATCTTTGAGGAATTGTGATGTGGGAGTGTCATCCATCTGTTGCTTTCATTGGTTAATTAATAAAGAAACTGCTTGGCCTTTGATAGGCCAGCCCTTAGGTGGGTGGAGTAGACAGAACAGAATGCTGAGAGAAAGAAGCCGAATCGGGCAGTCGCCATGATTCTCCCACCTGACACAGACACAAGTTAAGATCTTCCCTGGTAAGCCACCTCGTGGTGCTACACACATTATTAGAAATGGGTTAAAGCAAGATGTGAGAGTTAGCCAGTAAGAGGCTACAACTAACGGGCCAAGCAGTGTTTAAAAGAATACAGTTTCCGTGTAATTATTTCGGGGCATAAGCTAGCTGTGCGGGCGGCCGGGCGCCAGGAACACAGCCCGCTGCTCCTACTACAAAATTGAGAAAAGGGAGGAAAAGCTGAAGCCGTCTTTAGCAAAGACTTCCCTGGCAGTTCCCAACTGGTTAAGGTTTTTTTCCTACCAGAAACTGGAATTATAGGGAAAGTATACAAACTTACCTAAACCCCTGTGCAGCCCTGTGGCTTCTGCTTTCCCCCATCAGATTAGTTTTCACTGTCAACTTGAGACAACTTAGAATCACTTAGCAAGAGGCTACATGGATTGTGTAGACCATGAGGGCTTGTGGGTCTGTCTGTGGAGAACTGTCTTGATTAAAACTAAGAGGTCTGAGAAGACCCAACCAGCCGTGTGTTGTGGAATATTACTTTAACTGGGCAACAATGTGTTGCATCCGTTTACACCGCATCTTTTTAAAGATGTGTTGCATTTTTTAAATTATGTAGAGATGTGCTGCCTGCCTATGGCAGCTGTTGGTCTAATAAAAAGCTGAACAGCCAATAGCTGGGCAGTGGAGGGACACGTGGAGCCAGCGGGCAGAGAGAATTAGGAGGAGGAAGCTGAAGCGAGAGAGAACAAGAGGAGGAAGAAAGAGAGGGAAACGGGGGGGGGGGAGGCTGGAGAGATGGAAGAGCACTGGCTGCTCTTCCAAAGGTCCTGAGTTCAATTCCCAGCAACTACATAGTGGCTCACAACCATCTGTAAAGAGGTCTGGTGCCCTCTTCTGGCGGGCAGACATCCATGCAGACATAATGCTGTATACATAATAAATAAATAATCTTTAAAAAAAAAAAAGAGGGAAACGCTTGGGGCCAGCCAGGCATGGAGCACGACATACAGAATGAAAGGCAAAAAGCCCTGAGGCAAAAATAGATGGAGAGAAATAGGTTAAAGTAAGACTGAGAGCTGGTGAGACAGACCTGAGATGAGACAGAGACCCTGTCTCATGATCTGGGGGCTGGCACTATGGGTGGCACCATTCCCTAGGTGGGGTGATGTGAGCACTAAAGGGAAGAGCAGGGGCAGCCTGCAGCTGTCTCTTTCTGCACACTGGGTGTGATGTGGGTGGCGTGTATCATGTCACCTCGGCACCCCAGCTCTGCTCCACAAACTAGCCATTCCCAGATTCTTCCCACGTCCAATTCATAAATCTCTGTGTGATCTGTAGCCATGTCCTGGGGCTGCAGAGCGGGACGGTGTGGCGATGGCATCTCTGACTCTTCACAGCTAACAAATGGAAAAATCTGAAAGGAAAAAAAATAAACTAAACACCCAAGGCGCAGGGAACAGAATCTGAGAATACAATCTAGGATGAAAATTCTCAAGCTACGGGGGGAAAGAAGTCCCAAATTGTGGCCCATATGTGCACTGGCGAAAACTGAGGCAGGATGATTATTAAGCCAGGGCTACTGAATGAAATGATGTGTCGAATGCCACATACACACATACATAAACACATACACACATATGCACATACGCACATATGCATATACACACTCATACACATACGCACATGCACACATATACATAAACACATACACACATATGCATATACACACATACACAAACATTCACACATATATGCATATACACACGTACACGCATGCACATACACACTCATACACACATATACACATACACATTTGCACGCATGCACATACCCAAACGCATACACACATACACACATACATGTACACACACATGCACACACACACACATACACACAGATAAAACTATGATGAGACCTCCCCAATGTTGAAGTTGCTGGTTGGGGGCAGTGAATAGACCCCTGGGCAAGCATGTGCATGAAGCACTGGGTTTCATTCCCAGGAGTGCAGAAACCAGATGCATAAGTGCATGACTGCCATGAACACTCTGGGGATGGAGGCAGGAGGGTCAGGAGTTAAAGGCTATCCTCATAGCAAATTCCAGGTCAGTCTGGGCTATTGAGACCCTGTCTCAAAGACAACAAAACAAACAAACAAAAAGCCCAAAACCAAAGACAAACAAACGAACAAATAAAGAAAAAAAAACCAGCAGGGCAGGACTGGAGAGATGGTTCAGTGGTTAAGCACACTGGCTATTCTTCCAAAGGACCTCTGTTCAAGTCACAGCACCCAGAAGGCAGCTCACAGCCATTTGTTCACCCCAGTTCCAGACGCCCTCTTCTGACTGCTGTGAGTACTGCATGTAGGTGGTGTGGCAGACAAAACACCAGATCCACAAATGCACGAGAGCATGCATACACACAGTCACCCTGGGGCATGCACACTCACACCAGGGCTGCCAAGGGGTATTAACTGGGACGGTAAAAACACTTGCCACTCTTCCTTCCTGCTTGCAGCCCGAGTTACTTCCTTTTCCGTCTCCCTCTCGAAGAGGCAGCTTCTGTCTCTCCCTTCTCTCTCCCCTCCTCTCTCTCCTCTCTCCTCTCTCTCTCTCTCTCTCTCTCTCTGCCTCTCTGTTCTTCTCCTCTTCCCCCTGACCTCTCCATAACACACTAAATAAATATCCAACCTCACTCTGAAAAAAACAAAACAAGACAAAAAACACTTGCCACCGACCCCACAGACCCTAGATCCGTTCCCAAAATCACATGCTGATGGCAGAGGACTGACTCCCACAGTCCTTTTGCTGCTTTTGATGCCCTTCTGGTACCCCCCATCAGCAGGTCCCGCGTCGGTCCGTGGGTCGTGTGTGTGTTGTGTGTTGAAGCATGTTTAACATGCTCATGGCAGCCCAAGGTTGAGGTTGCTCTCTACTTTGCATATTGAGTCAAAAATCTCTCAGGAGAGATGGTTCAGGGGCTGAGAGCACTGACTGTTCTTCTAGAGGTCCTGGGTTCAATTCCCAGCACCTGCACGGCAGCTCACACCTGTCTGTAAAGTTCTGTTCTGCAAGGGCAGGCATGCAGTGCACAGACATACCCAGGTACAACACCAAACACATAAAATGATAGAATTAAGAGAAAAATCTCCAGCTTAAAGTCAGATCCTACAGATTCTGCTGGCCTAACCTAGGCATTTCCTCCAGGGTTCCCCTATATAACCTGATGGAGGAAGGTAATTGGTTAATTATAATAAACCAACTGCTTGGCCTCATAGCTTAGAACATAGGTGGGTGGAATAAACAGAATAGGATGCTGGGCAGAAGAGGAAGTAAGGTCAGACTCTGCTCTGCTCCCGGAGAGACTCGACAGCTCTGCTCTGGAGCAGAGACGCCATGCTCCGCTCTCTCGATAGCTCTGCTCTCTGAGGTACACGCGATGAAGCTCCGACCCAACATGGACATAGGTTAGAATCTTCCCGGTAAGCGCACCTTGGGGTGCTTACACACATTATTAGAAATGGGTTAAAACAATATGTAAGAGCTAGCCAATAAGAAGCTAGAGTTCATGGGCCAAGCAGTTCTTAAATGAATACAGTTTATGTGTTGTTATTTCGGGCATAAGCTAGCTAAGTGGCCAGGGTGTTGGGGACGCAGCCCCGCCGCTCCCTATTTCAACAATAACCCCCCTCCTGTTGCCCTTTGTGGGTGCTGGGGCCTGTAGATCCACCCACCACGCCCCAGGCTGGTATTTTCTGTAGGTAAGCATGACGATCAGTGTGACCCATCAAGCTGATTGGATCTCGAATCCCTAGGGAGATGGCTCCTGTGTCCTCCTGGTGTTGAAATAAGACCGGCGGGGCTGCGTCCCCAGCACCCAAGCCGCCTGGCTAGCTTATGCCTGAAATAACAACACATAAATTATATTCTATTAAACACTCTTGCCAATTATATCCAGCCTCTTCTCGGCTAACTCTCGCACCTGGACTAGCCCATTTCTAATAATGTGTGTAAGCACCCCAAGGTGCGCTTACTGGGAAGATTCTAGCCTACGTCCATCCTGGGTCGGAGCTGCCTGGGAGAGTGGAGCCTGGCGTCTCTGCTCCAGAGAGCAGAGCTGTCAAGTCTCTGGGAGCAGAGCAGAGTCTGACCTCACTTCCTCTTCCTCCCAGCATCCTATTCTGTTTACTCTTCCCACCTATGTTTTAACCTATCAGGGCCAAGGAGTTTCTTTATTTAATTAACCAATGAAATCAACAGATTGATATATGACACTTCCACATCACTCGTGGGAGGATTAGATTCATTACACCATTGAGGAGGACTCTGAGCAGTCCGTTCCCTGGGTGGGAATCCTGAACTGTGCAAAATGGAGAAAGTGAGCAGATCAAAAGTTCGCAGGCCTTGCCATTTCTAGGCATGCACATGCTTCAGACTCCTGCGCCCTTGATTTCCTCAGGGAAGCTGTGCTGCGAGCTGGGAGCTAAAAATGGTCTCCCTTAAGCTGTGTGTGTTTGTTTGTTTGTTTGTTTGTTTATTTAGGTTTTCCAAGACAGAGTCTCTCTGTGTAGCCCTGGCTGTCCTAGAACTCGCTCAGTAGACCAGCCTGGCCTTGAACTCGCAGAGATCTGCCTGCCTCCACCTCTCTAAGCTACTGTTTAAAGGGTGTATTTATGGTTGTGTGCACGTGTTCCACGCGCACGCAGTGCCTGCAGAGGCCAGAGAGAACATCATGTCCCCTGGAACTGTTAGCTCTGTGGGTTCTGGGGTCTAAAGTCCTCTCGATGTCACTGCTCTTACCCCCAAGACAGCTCCACAGCCCCTGCTTTATCACAGCACTGAGAAAAGACACTGTGTATTGCTAGAGATGATTCATTTAAGTTTTATTGTTTTTTTTTTTTTTCCAGACAGGGTATGTAGCTCAAGCTACCCCTGCAGGTTGCAGTTTGGGCCGCTTCTACTTAGCTAGCACTAGAACTGTGTGTGTGTGCCATCACACTCAGCTCAGGAAAAGAAAAAGCAGAAGGATCTGGAGTTCAAGGTCATCCACCGCTACGTGGCCAGGGTGAGGCTAGCCTGGGCTGCACGAACCGAAGAACGGAAAGAACTAAAATGAACAGGGCAAGGGCAAATGCACAGGGTCTGCACGGGGCCACATCCGAACAGAAGAGGGCGGTGTTAGGTTTCCATAGAAACAGCATCCCGGCAGCTTTGCGGCCGCGCCCACCAGCCTTTGACAGCCAATCACAGCCTCAGTGGTGATGTTCGTGCGGAGAGCCGCGCGCATGCGCGCTCCCGACGCCCGCCTCCTGGCGCTCAGGCGCTTTCCCAGCGTGCCCCGAGCGCGCGGGCGGCGGGCGCCTCGGTGCGGGAGCAGCGGCGAGGCGGCGGGCAGAGGCCAGGAGCTCCCGAGGAGACCGGGCGTCCGAGCTGAGCACCGGAGCAGGGCCGTGCGCGCGCAGCACGCCGCCATGAAGCCTCCCGCAGGTACCGGCCACCCCTCGTCCCGATCCCGGGTCCGCACACCTCCCTCCGCGAGTAGAGCCCGTGGGGTCCCCGACCCCCTCATCTGCAAAATGAATGACCCCACTTCCCGTGACTTCATCCGCTTGGCAGACAGGATTTAAAAAGATTAAAACAACTTTCCTCGTGCTCGCTCCCTGCCGTTCTGACTAGAGTGAGGGGAGCTGCCGTGCTTTCTGGAGGGCTGCGTGGAGACGGTGGCGTGGGAACCGGGTGCCAGGGCCGTGGGCCGTCTAGCATCTAGCGATGTCAGGGGACCTCCTCCAATTAGGTCTTTTTTCTTTTAAAGATTTATTATGTGTGATTATGAGTCTATGTGTGGGTACGTGCACGTGTGTGCGGCACCCACGGAGTGGCCTTTCAGTGGTGCTGGGACCCGAACTCGGGTCCTCTGAAGAGCGGCACGCACGTACCCTTCACCTCTGAGCTCCTCTCCTACCCAAGCCTCTTAGCGCAGGGCACGAGGGTGCGTGCAGGCCCATCGGGAGACTCATCTTTCTCTCCTAGACTCTGAGGAGGAGCCGCCAGGCCAGGATGGGGGCGGGGATTCCAGTGACAGGTGTAGACAGCGCAAAAAGTTTGATTTTTTTTTTAAAGCATTATTTAGTCTGTTCGCGTGGTGAGTCGGTGTTCTCTTTCCACCTCGTGAGTCTGGGGTCCTCAGGGTTGGCCACAAGTGCCTTCAGCTGCTTCCATCTGGGTGTCCCCTGGATTTGCTTAATCCAGAAAACGGACTGGTCCAGCCGGTGTGGATTGCAAGACTAGCCGGGGCAACTTGGCAAGGTCCTATCTTAAACAGTCCGGAGGGCCGGGGATGCGGTCAGCCGTGAGTGCCACGTCCTGGGTTTCCAGCCTAGCAGCAGTGGGAAACGGCACTGTGTGACTTGTGGCCCGGGGTGTGTGGCCGCTCCTTTGCGTTTTCTCGTATCTGCACATAGTCCCCCAGTTGTGATCGTGGTAACAGGAATAGAGTTACTCTTGCCTCAGCTAGAAGGTGACCTGAAATGGAGGCAGTAATCCAGATGTTTACAGAAAGATGTTGAAATCCTAGCTTCTCCAGAATTTTAGGACTCTCTCCGTTCTCACAGCTGGCCCCGCCCCCACTCCTAAAGCCCTTTGCTTCTGTGTGCCTGCGCATAGGCGTGTGGAGGAGGGGTTGATATCAGTATTTTCCTCAGTAGCTGCCCACCATACTTATTTTTGCTTTTGAGGCAGTGTTTCTCACAATAGCGGCACACGCCTTGAATCCCGGCACTCGGGAGGCGGAGACAGGTGGATCGCTGTGAATTTGGGCCCAGTCTGGTCTATAGACTCCAAAACAGACTCCAGTGCTACAGAGAAACCCTGTCTGGGAGGGGGGGGGGCGCGAGGAAAAAGAGACAGGGTTTCTCTGTGTAGCTGGGGTTAAAGGTGTGCACCCCTATACTCATCCATGGTTTTGGATTTTGAGACAGGGTCTCTGTACCCCAGGCTGACCTCATACTTGATATGTAGCCGCGGATGTCCTCCTGCCTCACTGCACACCAGGCAAGTGCTCTAACCCACTGTAGCTCCTGTCCCTAATTCTGTCTTTATCTGTGAGAAACTTGGCTGTGCTGTGGTCTCTCTTTGAGCCTCAAACATTGAACCATCTTGCCTTAGCCTCTTGAGCGCTGAGAACAGGAACGCGGTCTACCTTTGTGAAAACGCAGTTCTGGTGGGCCGGCTCCTTGCTTGTGCCTTCCCACCCCATCTTCTGAGAGCCAGCCCATCTTTGTTTTACATGGCCCTGAATTATAGATGAATTATCACAGGACACAGAGCGCTATGGCCCTGCCCAGCTGCCTCGCGTCGTCACGATTGAACAAATGTTGGGGCTGTCGGGTCAGTGGGTGCTGGCAGCAGCTGGTGTCCACTGCCCTGTTCAGGCCACAGCACCAGCCATTGAGCCCTTCCCCTCCTGGTCATCCCAGTGCCGCCTGCCAGCCCCACTTCCACACCTTCGTTTGTCAGTGAGGCCTGATGTGGGCAGGAATGGCCTTAATTATATCTTGACAACACTGGGGGGCCACACCTAATCCAGAATGACGGGCTGCTAGATGACAGTGTGGCAGCCATCGCACGGAGAACAGGGGACCCCTCAGGGCTGACCTCTCCAGACCTTGAGAGGGTACAGCTGGCCAGAACCTGTGTGCTTACATTTCCAGGACAACATTTGCCTCAGCAGTAGAATCCCTACCTAGAGTCCCAGTGAGGGGCTAGGGGCGTGGTCAGGGTGGAGCCCCAGCATACAGTATCCCTCCACATATGAAGGTTTGGACTAGGGTTCTGTCCTTGGTCTGCACATGTTCCCTGCAGGTCCTGGGAGGAGGATGGTGGGCTACCTCTTCTGGCTAGAGACTCAGTGCTTCCCACAAGGCCCTGGGCCTCTTGCTTATGACCCTGCTGACCAGTCCCACTCTTCTCTTTCCTGCAGCCTGTGCGAGGGACGTCGTGGACGCGGCGTCCCCGTGCTCCAAGGTGAATTATCTACGCTGGGACCTGAGTGCGCAGCAGATCCAGGCCCTGACCAAGGAGCTCATTGAGCAAACCAAGTGTGTGTATGACCGTGTGGGTGCCCAGGACTTTGAGGAGGTGTCCTACGAGAGCACACTGAAGGCCCTGGCTGATGTGGAGGTGACCTACACGGGTGAGCTCGGTGACGAGTGGGAGGCAGGTAGACAGGTGGGCGGACGGAGCCAGCTCAGCTGTCCAGTCCTGCCTGAGTTGCCCAGCAGGCCTCGTCTAAGTTTGTTTTCTTTCTTCTAAAGATTTGTTTAGGGCTGGAGAGATGGCTCAGTGGTTAAGAGCATTGCCTGCTCTTCCAAAGGTCCTGAGTTCAATTCCCGGCAACCACATGGTGGCTCACAACCATCTGTAATGAGGTCTGGTGCCCTCTTCTGGCCTGCAGACATACACACAGACAGAATATTGTATATATAATAAATAAATAAATAAATAAATAAATAAATAAATAAATAAATTTGTTTATTTTTAGGCTGTGCTTTGTGGCACACACCCTTTAATCCCAGCACTTAGGAGTCAGACTCAGGTGAATCTCTGAGTTTGAGGCTAGCCTGGTCTACCTAGTAAATCTGCAACAGTCTGGTCTACATAGAAAGACCCTGTCTAATAAACAGAAGCAGAAAAAAATGCACAACAAAAATATTTTTATTTTTTGTGTATGGCTATTGCCTGTGTATGCGCGCGTGCACAAGCGGTACCCACTGAGGCCAGAGGGGGCCATGGGTCCCCTGGAGCTAGAATCACAGACAGTTGTGAGCCACCATGTGGATGCTGGGAATCAAATCTGGGTTCTCTGCAGGGGCAGCCACTGCACTGACTGCTGAGTCGCCTGCCTGTTTCTTTGTTTCCTTTCCTGAGACAGCGTCTTACAGTGTAGCCAGTATGGCCTCAAATTTGCCATCCTCCTGCCTCAGCCCCTGCATGCTTGGATGACTAGTGTGTGTCCGTGCTCGTGTGTGTGTGTGTGTGTGTGTGTGTGTGGAGCATGGCTTGTATTCATCCACTCCTCTTCTTGTGGTCTGGATCTTGCCCAGGTTGTCGGACCTGGTGACAGACACATTATTCACTTTCCTAGCTCACTGGCCCTTGTTTTATTTTGAGTCAACTTCTCTGTGCCTCCCAGACTGTTCTAAGTCCTGGTTATCCTCCTGCCTCAGTGTGTCCTAGAGCAAACCTGCACATTCTCAGTGGGGCGTCTGCTTTTGTTTTCTGTTACTAGGCAGCATTCCTGGTGCTGGGGGTTTATGGTCGTCCACATGGAGATTTCCACATCTCGGACAACAGAGGCCCCTCAGAACTGAGCCCTCGCCGTCAGTGCGGACTTGGGCTGCTCACAGCACCCCTTTTCATGTCCCCACGTGGCACCCTCTTTGTCTCTAACATGATGCTCGGTGTTCCTGTTGCCACCTAGCACGGCAGCTGACCCAGGATCCGAGGGCCACCGTGTCCCGGTCCCCCCATGTGGAAATGGGCAGGAAAGGCATGTTCAGGCCACGGAGGCCTCTGATCCAGCAGGGCTCTTCCTCCTGCATCCAGGTGTGGTCCAGATGGGCCTGCCACCAGCTTCCTGCGGCTCCCCCAGCTGGCTCTGGCCTTACCTACCCCTTAGATGCAGCTGGCTTCCTCTCCCTCACCTGCGCTGGTGACCCTAGCCTCAGTTTCCCCTCATGCATCAAGCCGTGTCTTCCTCTGGTCAGGTGGGAATCTCACGCAGTGGTGCCCCTTGGCACCCCTTCCCTTGGTCTGGCGTTGCTGTACCAGGCGCTCTTTGATATCCCTGCTGGCCTGTTCTGCACGTCTTCCTTCCGCCCAGTGTGGTGGCTCTCGGCATGCTGAGGCAGGAGGAATACCACAAGTTCAGGCCTCACCTGGGCTGTAGCAAGACCTTTCTCAAGAACAAAGAACAGAGAGAGAAACAAGTGTGTCTGGGCTGTCCCATGAACTCTGCGTGGGGGTCGTGTCCTTTGTCCTCCCCTCTTAGGCCTCTTGGTCCTCCAGACCCTTCCCACCCCTGTGCATGTGCCAGGGCTCCAGTCACTTAGTTTATGGGCAGCTAAAGTACTCAAGGGACCAGGTCCTTTCCTGCACTGGCTAGTGTCAATCACTATAAACTAGGACTCTGTATGACCTAAGCATACAGGGCCATCACCTCCTGGAATGACCCTCCATCCTTTTGCTAGAATGCTGTCCCTTTCCCGTCCTGCACACACATCCTCACATCCGCTTTGTCTTGGGATGTTTCTTGTTGTGGAGTCCCAGTGCCCTGTGAGTGTCAGGCTCACTCCGGCATGCGAGCTGGGTTGCAGGGTTTCCCTCCCTTTGGCTGTTGTGGGTCCTGCAGTGGCGCGTGCACAAGACCTGATAGACCTGTGCTCTTGTTCCTCTCGGCTTCACACCTGGGCAGGGGACTGTGTCACAGGACAAGCGTGTGTGACCCCACACTGGCTCCAGATTCAGGCATGCTCCTGCCTCAGCTCTCTATGGTACTGGGATGGCAGGCAGAAGCACCAGCCCCGTGAGTGGGTCAGCCATGGAACCGTTGTCCTGAGGCTGCGGGTGACTGCACTCCCTCTGTCTCCAGTGCCTCAGCCTGGTTGGCCTCTCATCGTGTCCCCATATCTCACTCTCAGTACAGAGGAACATTCTGGACTTCCCCCAGCACGTGTCCCCGTCCAAGGACATCCGCACAGCCAGCACAGAGGCCGACAAGAGGCTCTCGGAGTTCGATGTGGAGATGAGCATGAGGCAGGACGTGTACCAGAGGGTCGTGTGGCTGCAGGTGTGTGGGGTGTACCAGAGGGTCGCGTGGCTGCAGGTGTGTGGGGTGTACCAGAGGGTCGCGTGGCTGCAGGTGTGTGGGGTGTACCAGAGGGTCGCGTGGCTGCAGGTGTGTGGGGTGTACCAGAGGGTCGCGTGGCTGCAGGTGTGTGGGGTGTACCAGAGGGTCGTGTGGCTGCAGGTGTGTGGGGTAGCGGGGTGCTGGCTCTTCACTGGTGTATGACTCGCCACTGCCCACGGCAGCCTGTGCACACAAGTCCCGGCGTGCTGAGGCCTTTGCTGTGCTCGAGGCTGTCAGTGAAGGACTCGTAACGACCACACAACTGTAAATGTGAGGCAGGGCCCAGTGTGTGTGACCCTGGGCTGTCACTGCAGCACTTGGCAGGCTGGGGCAGCACGCGCTCCAGGGTAGCCATGCCACATGGGACACAACACGCTGTCATGGCACATGCTTCTCACCCCAGCACTCAGTGGGCAGAGACTGAGTTCAAAGCCTTCCCGAGATCCTGTCCACAGTGGGAAAACCTGCCTAGAACCCCCAATGAGGGGCTGGGGGCGTGGTCAGGGCGGACCCTCCTAGAGTCCTCCAGAGGGAGGCTGGGGCGCGGTTGTGAGTGAAGTGCCTATCCTCCAATGATACATCCCACCACCAAAAGAAGAAAAAGAAGGTGCTGGCTCGGGTTCCCGCCAGCCTCATTAGCCTGTGTCCACTGCACAGGTTGGTACCTTTGTACACCCAGGAGCACCATGGCCACACCTGAGACAGCCTGTGGTTGATATTGAGGTTCTGTTGTGTTGGTAGAGGGGTGCTCTCTGTAGTCTGTGCTGACTGGGAACTAGGGTCTTCCCTCTCTGTCTCTGAGAGCCTGGCTCTTTCCCGGGGATGGGAAGCCTCTGAAGCATTCTTCTCTCCCACCGTCTGTGTCCCAGGGACTGAACTCTGGCTTGACCGCGATCTCCTCCTTTGCCCTCGGAGCCGGCTGTCTTGTGATCAGATCATGGTTTTTTTTTTTTTATTCATTTTAAGATGTTTGTTTTTTGGTTTTGGTTTTGGTTTTGGTTTTTCGAGACAGGGTTTCTCTGTGGCTTTGGAGCCTGTCCTGGAACTAGCTCTGTAGACCAGGCTGGTCTCGAACTCACAGAGATCCACCTGCCTCTGCCTCCCTAGTGCTGGGATTAAAGGCATGCACCACCACCGCCCAGCACATTTTAAGATGTTTGGGTTTTTGATTGCGTGTATGTTTTCCTGTCTGCGTGGGTGTGCTCACATGTGCTCTGCCCGTGGAGGCTGGAAGCAAGCACTGTGTTTCCTGGGCTATTGCCCAGGGTTTGACGTGAGCTTCTGATGGGCTCTTCCAGGAGAAAGTCTCCAAGGATTCCCTGCGGCCAGAGGCAGCTCGCTACCTGGAGCGGCTGATCAAGCTGGGACGGAGAAACGGGCTCCACCTACCTCAGGACACGCAGGAGGTGGGTTGCTCTCCCGAATGCACTCAGTCAAGGCCCGCAGACGTTGTCCCCGTCCTCTGGGGCCTGAGCCTAGGGAAGCATGTCTGTCTGTGCACGGTGCGTGGCAGCTGCCTGCCCGTCTGCTCGGCTGGGCCTGGAGTGTCTCATGGCTTACATCCAGACCCCACGTAGACCACATGTGGTCCCCGACACCTGTCCCAGTATCCCTGTTGAGTAAGCGGTGCTGGGGTTTCTGGAGCCCCACTGCCCTTTTGCTGCCAGCAGGGGACAGTCACAGCCTGCAGCCTTGATTGTTGTCCCTGTCCATTTGACAGCATATCCCTGAGCTGATTCCCACCCTAGACCTGACTCTAGCAGACATAGATATAGCCCCGTCTGCTTGGCCAGAACTCAGGCTGCAGGCTGACAGCTCGGAGGCCTGGGGTGTGGGAGAGGCGTGGCAGCGCCTCCTGTCCTTTGCTTGGTGGTTGTAGGAGGGGTGGCCTGGAGGTCTGGCAAGGCTGGTGCCCCCTCCCCCCATTGCCGTGTGGGGACGGCCTGGAGGTCCAATGGAGGCCACCGTCCCCCTCACTGCTCTCTGCAGAAGATCAAGGAGATCAAGAAGAAGCTGAGCCTGCTGTGCATCGACTTCAACAAGAACCTGAATGAGGACACCACCTTCCTGCCCTTCACAAGCGAGGAGCTGGGTGAGTGCTGTGGGGGAGGTTGTCCTCACAGCTGCCAAGGACACTGGGGACATCCTTGAGGTGAGAACAGGGTTCTGCTGGCCCACATCCTGTCCACAGCAGGAGCCCTGAGCTGGGTGGCAGCTGGGGCCCTCCTAGCCTGGCACTGTTAGCGGTTCCCCTGGACCCCACAGGCCCCCGCCACACAGCGTGGGTTTCAGCTCAGAATAAGGGATGGTGAATCTCTGCCCAGGCCTGGAACCTTAGTGGATTCGCACTTTCATGTGGTCTCTGGGCTTTCGCCCTGCGTCTGTGATGCCCCTGCCTCTCTGGTGCCCCCGAGGTCCTCAGGCACCTCCCCGGCATCTTACATGCCTGAGATGGTGGCCCAGTGTTCCCCACCACTCTTCAGCTCTCCCCACACGGGGTCAGGGGTGAGTATCCTCACTGCATCCACAGGCGGCCTTCCCGAGGACTTCCTGAATTCTCTGGAGAAGACAGAGGATGGCAAGCTGAAGGTCACTCTCAAGTACCCGCATTACTTCCCGCTGCTGAAGAAGTGCCATGTGCCTGAGACACGGCGCCTGGTGGAGGAGGCCTTCAACTGCCGCTGCAAGGAGGTGGGGCTGCAGCTGCAGCTGTGCTACGGCACTCACGGCCCCCCAGGCACCCTGCTGCAGCCTGTCCCTCTGCAGCTGCCCATGGGGCCCTGTGCTCGGGCGCTCACTGTCACGAGGACACCTGGTAGCCCTGGTGTGGGTGTGGGCAGTCTGCACTTAGCTCCTGAGCAGGTGAGGGGTCTGAGCTGCAGGGGGACAGAGCAGGGAATGGAGGTAACTTGTTACTTCCATGGGCTTTAGGGTGACTGCAGCCTGGGTGCCTCACCTCCCATGGCTACAGTTTGAGGTGGGCACCTGACTTCTGTGGACGGCAGACACACTGTCCGTGAACTGTGGGCTGTGGATGGGGAGGGACTTTTACCCTCGTCCTTGGGGCTCCTCACCCCTGAACTCCCGAGGGCTCTCGTATGTGGCTGGTGCTGCCTCCAGCAGGCCTGCTGTCCACCCTCCCGGGCAGTCCGTCCTCCCCAGGCACAGTCCCCGCTGTCTGTTGTGCCATCTCTGTGGCAGGTCCGCTTTCTGTGTGATTAGGTTTGTGGCGCCTCTCTCTGCATCCATGGTCCTGTCTGGGTGGTGCAGAGGTGGATCCGCCTGCTGTCTGTGTCCCTGCAGGAGAATTGCGCCATCCTAAAGGAGCTGGTGTCCTTGCGGGCACAGAAGTCCAGCCTCCTGGGGTTCCGTACACATGCCGACTACATCCTGGAGATGAATATGGCCAAGACCAGCCAAACAGTAGCCACCTTCCTAGGTAGTGCCCTTCCTGCCCTGGCCATGGACTCCCGTCCCGTACACACACACTCGCACTCTCGTGGCTCCTGGGCTCTGGGTGACCGTGGTGCCTCTGCAGATGAGCTGGCGCAGAAGCTGAAGCCGCTGGGAGAGCAGGAGCGCGCGGTGATCCTGGAGCTCAAGGAGGCGGAGTGCACCAAGCGGGGGCTGCCGTTCGACGGGCGCATCCACGCATGGGACATGCGCTATTACATGAACCAGGTGGAGGAGACACGCTACCGCGTGGACCAGAACCTACTGAAGGAGTACTTCCCTATGCAAGTGGTCACGCGTGGGCTGCTGGCCATCTACCAGGAGCTGCTGGGACTGACCTTCACGCTGGAGGAGGGGGCCGCCGCCTGGCACGAAGACGTGCGGCTCTACTCGGTGCGCGACGCTGCCTCTAGAGAGGAGATTGGCAAGTTCTACCTCGACCTGTACCCCAGGTGCGCTCGGGTCCCATATGGCACCCGGGTCACTGTTGCTCTGCTGTCTGCAAGGGGGTAGAGGAGGAGGGAGCCAGGGCGGCATGGAGCTCTGGCTGTGGAAAGTGCCCCTGATACCAGCTCTAGCTGTCTGGATGTCTCTTGTCTCTGTCCTGACCTCACCTTATCATCAGGGAAGGGAAATACGGCCATGCGGCCTGCTTCGGCCTACAGCCTGGCTGCCTACGGCAGGATGGTAGCCGGCAGCTGGCCATCGCGGCCATGGTGGCCAACTTCACCAAGCCGACCCCTGACACGCCTTCCCTGCTGCAGCACGATGAAGTGGAGACGTACTTCCATGAGTTCGGCCATGTCATGCACCAGCTCTGCTCCCAGGTGAGTGATGTGGGGGCCTGGGGCTCAGTGCGAGGCTGGGCCAGTGCCATGGACAGGCGCATTCGCCCCTCTTGGCACGGGCTGGCCTTTGGCCTTCCGCTCTGCGTAAGTTGATTTTACATTTGCTGCTTTTGTGGGGCGGGGGGCTGTGTGCATGCATGGGCCATGCCTTGCGTATGCAGACAGAGGACAGTTGCTCCCTTGCCCGCTGCGCCGTCACTGGCCCACCTTTCCCTCCCGCCCTGTCTGGTGTGATAGTGGCCTGCAGTAGTCCCGCACCCTCACCACACTACCGTCCACCCACATATCTGAGATGGCTTTGGGAGTACGGTGCAGCCCAGCCTCTCCCAACAGTGAACTCTTGTGTGCGCCTGCAAGGACTGGAGGCATGGGCAGAGCCGGGACCTCGTGAGTCTTAGCGTGAGGCCTAGGGACCCAAAGACATGAGCAGCACAGTCTCTGGCCTCAGCGTCTGGTGGCGTCTAATGTGCAGGAGCCTGTGGAGCTGGCAGCTGCTGGGACTGCCCAGGGGCTGAGGCCTTTCCTGCTTGTGCCCTGTGTAGGCGGAGTTCGCCATGTTCAGTGGGACCCATGTGGAGCGTGACTTTGTGGAGGCGCCGTCGCAGATGCTGGAGAACTGGGTGTGGGAGAAGGAGCCGCTGATGCGCATGTCTCAGCACTACCGGACGGGCAGCGCGGCCCCCCAGGAGCTGCTCGAGAAGCTCATCAGGTCCCGCCAGGCCAACGCGGGCCTCTTCAACCTGCGACAGATCGTCCTCGCCAAGGTGGACCAGGCTCTGCACACACAGATAGACGCCGACCCGGCTGAGGAATATGCCCGGCTCTGCCAGGAGATCCTCGGGGTGCCAGCCACACCAGGTAACTGCAGGGGGCTGCCTGACTCCACGTGAGTCCTTAACCCATGCTCACAACCTAGCACCTGCCACGGGCATCACCCCAGGGGCTGCACAACCTCAGAGCATCTTGGACACTTCACCAGAGGCCCCACACTGTCCCCGCCCAGTCTGTCCTTCCCCGGGGGTGGACACTACAGCCTGCACTGTGTCTGTCCAGGGACCAACATGCCAGCCACCTTTGGCCACCTGGCTGGCGGCTACGACGCACAGTACTACGGCTATCTGTGGAGTGAGGTGTACTCCATGGACATGTTCCACACGCGCTTCAAACAAGAGGGCGTCCTGAGCCCCAAGGTGAGTCCCAGTGCACTGCCCTCGGCTACCTGTGGTGGGAGCCAAGGACGGGTCCAGCTGCATGCAGCTCCCAGCTAGGCAACTTCTGGGGTCTGCCTCTGCACATGCGCTCAGCCACTGAGCCTTGGCCTACAGAGCTTCCCCTTGGCATAGGGAACCCCAGTGCCAGCCCCACCCCCTCTGACCCTAATCTCCTTTGCCCCCAGGTTGGCATGGATTACCGGACCAACATCCTGAGGCCAGGGGGCTCTGAGGATGCCAGCAACATGCTGAAGCGGTTCCTAGGCCGTGACCCTAAGCAGGATGCCTTTCTCCTGAGCAAGGGCCTGCAGGTGGAAGGCAGCGAGCCGCCTGCCTGCTGACCGCAAACCAGCCCGCTGCCCTGTGCCTTAGCCTAGCCCAGGCAGGGCGGCCTCAGCAGCTCAAGGTCCCCCTGTCCTCAGGGCTGCCCTGTGGCCTCCTTCTTGCACTAGCCCCTCCCCTGTACCTGGTGTTGGACATGGTTCTCTGGTGCAGCCATTAAACTTCACACAGGGCCCCCTGCCTGCTCCTCCCTCCGCTGCTCTGCCCAGTCTGCCACATCCCAGAGCTCAGCTGTGACATTCTTGGGTCACATTACAGTCCAGCTATTTGAAGGTGCTAAGGGACAGTGCCAGGGTCACCTGCTCAGTGTGTCACTCAGGGTCATTGTGTCTGTTCTCAACAACCAGCTTCTGGCTGGACCTTTCTAGGGCAGGTGGGGTGAAGACGGAGAGGGCTCTGCCACCTGCTGGCTGGATGCAGTATTGCAACCTCTAGCCACCATTAAATCTGCATTTAAAGAAAAAGACAGGGCCTTGTGTAGCACACAACTGGAAAGCTACTAGCCACGGCAAAAGGGAGCCAGTGAGATTAAAACCCCAATCCTCAGTTCACACAAGATGCTATGTTAGTCACATGAAGACACGGAGCCACCATCTTCAGACAGTGACACAGCCAGTGGCTCACACACACACAGGCCTGCTGGCCTGAGTTAATGCCCAGCACTGTGTGAACGGCTGTGCGGGATGTCCTCATTAGAACACTGGCTGCTCTTGCAGGGTACCCCGGTTAGATTTCCAGCACCCACACGATGGCTCATGACCACCTATAACCCCAGTTCAGGGGGGGGATTAGTGCCCTCTCCTGGCCTCCAAGGGCGCTGTTCTCACATGTCTCCATGCAGGGGGTGGGGAAGGAGAGCTGGACAAGTTGCTCACTGGCCAGAGCACTCACCAAGCTTGCAGACAGGCTCAGGACTCCTCTTGCTGCAGCTCACCTCACCCCCACGGCACATAAAGACTGAAAGAAGGGATGGCTGCCACTTTCAGATAGGGTTAGATGCAGGTTGTGGGACATGTCCAAGGGGATGAGGTATCACAGACAGCAAGCTGGAGCCCTGAGTGGACTCAACAGATGTACCCCAAAAGGAAAAGTACATGGGATGCAGGGGCTGCATGTTTCACCCTAGCATTGGGCAGGGGTAGGGGTAGCTCTGAGTTCCAACCAGGCAGGGCCTGGTTCATCTCAAACTAAAAAGGGCCACACGTGTGTGTTGTGTGCATCCATGTGTGGGGCTAGCGCAGGCCCCTGTCCCTGTCCAGACCCCATTTTCTTACTCCCTTGACTGAGGGTCTCGGGCTTTGTCTGACGCCTGTCCTTCCATAAGGCTGGCCAATCCAGGCACCTCAGGCACTCCCTCTCGCTGCCCACGCTGGCTTTGAACTCACAGTGATCTTCCTGCCCCTGAGTGCTGTCTTTTCAGTGACCGCCACATCCTTGGCTGTTAGACAGTCCACAGCACCAGATGCCTCATCTATTCTAACGCTGGGCTGGCTCATTGCATGCTCCAGCTTCCTCACTGTAAACAGGGCAGAATGGGCAACTGAGATCCAGGGTGAGGTGGGCCCTGGGAGATGGGCGGAGGCTCTGCCGGCCCTCCTGTCGCTCTCCAAGGTGCTGAACCCACCTAAGTCTAGGAGGCCGGTCAAACCCCATGTTAGGCTGCCTGCCAGAGCCCCAGCCTCTGAATTAACATATACCATACCACTTATTCTCTCACAATACTGTGTGTGTAGACAGGGTCTAGTGTAGCCCAGGCTAGCCTCAAAGTCCCTGCAGACCCAAAGATGATCTCGAACTCCTATTTTTTTTGCTTTGTTTTGTTTTTGGAAGTGTGGTCTCACTCTGCAGACCAGACACCTGGTGGTGCCTCCTGAGTCTCGGGACGACAGGTGTGTGCCCACCGAGCCACAGCCTCTATATTGTCAAAATACTTTATTGATGGTCACAACAGTCTTAGAAAAGGGGGTGTTTGGGTAGTGGTGGCTCATGGCTTTAACTCGGCACCCAGGAGGCAGAGGCAGGAGAATCTTTGAGACCAGCCTGGTCTGCAGATTAAGACCCTGTCCCTACAAGAAAAAAGGGAAGTGGATGTCTGTGCGCTGGGTCCACTGTAAAGTTCGCGTGCTGGTGTTGGGGAGCCCAGGTCCCCAGTGATCAGGGAACAGGGAAGGCTTCATGGGTTGGGGGTCATGGCTCAGCTGAGTGTCTGCCTGTCAGGGTCAGTATGAGTAAAGGCGTCTAGTTCTTGTCCTGCACGAGGGTCTCTGCTTGGACCTGGCAGCCCCACTCTGATGAGATATGCGGGGGATCAGATTATGGAGGAGGCGCTGTCAGTCCATCTGTGAGTCTGGGCCTGCTACTACCGGTCACAGCACCTCCAGGGGACCCCGCACCAGAGGAACCCTGAGCCACCTTGGTACCCAGGACAGCCACATCTCCACCCCTGGCATCTCCAGCCCCACCCGGTCTGGGCTGAGCAGAGATTCCAAAGCCACCCAGTCCAGCAGGGTGGCCACGCCCAGGTCCTCCGTGGCATTGACCAGCACCAAGGTAGAGTTGTCTAGCTCTTCTGTCGAGTTGCTCAGCATTGGTATTTCCAGAAAATTCCCCCAGTCTGCACCAAGGCTGCTAGAAGGAGAGCCTTTGTGGGGTGTGCCAACGTCTGGCCAGGGTCCTGGGCCCTCGGAGCCTGGGGCGCTGTCGGGAGCCACGCGGGATGCAGCGTGATTGTGAAGGGTTCTGGAAAACACTGGAGAGAATTGCGGAGTTGGGAGGAGAACACGGAGGCAGAGTCCCGGTCTTCATTCCCTGACCCCAGCTTCGGGGTCATCACACCTGATTTCTACGGTGCTAGGGATGGGAGCCAGGGGCTCACATGCCAAGCCAGAACTCTGCCCACTGAGCCCCGCCCTCACTCTGGGGCCAGGGGGTGGGGACCACCTACCTCGCACTGGCACAAAGTCTCCAGGGCTGTCGGCCTTGTTGGAGTCGAAAGGGCTGATGGAGGGGAGGATGATCAGGACGAAGGACAGCAGAAGGACCTGCCAGACATGGGGCGGGGTCACCCCATCCTTCCCCCTCCCCTGTGAGCACACCTGAGCTCACAGGCAGGGAAACTAAGGTCCCACTAGCAGAGGGTGGATGAGACTTTTTATTTTATTTAGATGGCAGTGGGTTTATTGAGACAGCGCCTTGCTTTGTAGCCCAAGCTGACCTGTAACTCACAGCAATCCCCCTGTCTCTGCTTCCTGAGGTTTATGACAACTAACCTGTCCCACCATGCCAGGCTCCAAGGTTCTACTATTAAAGACACTCACCTCCCCCACTACCCATTCGACTAAGGCCAAGCACTACCACAACCCCAGTCTTGGGGACCTCATGAGTACCCGCAGATGGGACTCACCGCTATGCAGGTGCCTGCATGGGCGGACTTGCTGGTCGACTGGACCACGAGAGCCTGTAGGTGTTTCAGCTGCTCCAGAAGAGACCTTGCAGGGAGATGACATTCAAGCTGAGCCCTGCGGGCCTCCTTGCTCCTTGGCCCTTTCTGAAACCCCTCAGCCTCCTCAGTGCACTAAGTCCACCCTTGCTAGAACGCCCTCCCTGCCTCCCTCCTGCTGCTTTGCCCTGCATTCCTCTATCCTGTCACACGGCAGACTCCTGCCTGCCTCAGGGTCTTTCTCCACGCTTTGCCCCCTGCACCAAGGATACTGTTTCCACAGACAGGTCTGAGCTGGTTTGTTCTTGCTCACCCCACAGGACTTCCTATATGCCAATTCCTCTCTAAACAACTTTTTTTTTTTTTTTTGATTTTCCAGACAGGGTTTCTCCATAGCTTTTGGTTCCTGTCCTGGAACTAGCTCTTGTAGACCAGGCTGGCCTCGAACTCACAGAGATCTGCCTGCCTCTGCCTCCCGAGTGCTGGGATTAAAGGCGTGTGCCACCACCGCCCAGCTAACAACTCTTTCCAAATCTTTCTTTGTTTGTTTTTGCTTTTCCTTTTCCAAACAGGGTTTCTCTGTGTAGCCCTGGCTGTCCTGGAATTCACTTTTGTAGAACAGGCTGGCCTTAAACTCAGAGAGATCCACCTGCCTATGCCTCCTGAGTGCTGGGACTAAGGTGTGCGCCACCACCTGGCTTCTAGCCAACTCTTACACACCTGTCACAGCCCCAACACAAATTCCCTCCTTGGCAAACAGAGGTCTCATTCCTGATCTCTTGCAACCGCTATGGGGTTTTGTCCCTGGAGCCCCTCCATGGGCAAAGCCTAGGACCCTCCTGCTCTCAGCACACTCACAGATTCTGCTTTTCTAGATGCAGGACCTTCCTCTGCAGCTCCTGGTTCTGGGCGGTACACGCTGACATCCTGGGAAGACAAGGACCCAGTGACACTGAGACCATGCCTGTCACCCGCCAGCCCCACAGACACTTCCCACTTTACACACAGGGACCCGGTGACACTGAGAGCTCAGCCATAATGCCGCTGTAACATGTTTGTTACTTTTGTGTCTTCTGGTGTGTGCGTGCCTGTGGAGCCTGGAAGGGACTCGGAGTGGCTCCTTCAATCTCCATGGGTTTTGTTGTTGTTGTTCTGTTTTGGTTTTGATTGTTTTAAAAATAAGAGACGGTTTCTCTGTGTAGCCCTGGCTGTCCTGGAACTCAGCGATCCACCTGCCTCTGCCTCCTGAGTGCTGGGATGGATTAAAAGTGTGTGCAACAACCACCTGGCTCTCTCTGTTTTATTTATGTTTTAAAATATGTGTTAGCCGGTGGTGCAGGTGCTTATAGCAAAAGCAGCATGGTGTCCCAGTGGCTGTGAGCCGCCAGGTGCTGGAAGTCAAACTTGGGGCTCATGAGGAAGCTGCAAGCACCTGTACACGGTGAACCATCTCACCGGCCTCACCTGGTCAGCTAGGCTGGCTGGCCAGTAAACCCCAAAGAATCCCCTGCCTTGGTTTCTCGAGTGCTGGCATGGTGGACATGAGCCCCCACACCAGGCTGCAGTGCTCCGCCTCCTACCCGAGCCCATCCTAACATCCTCTGTCTCCTACCCAAGGACTTTCTCATGCTTTCTAGGCCTCATGACACTCAGACAAAGACAGAGTGCCCTGCCCACACACACACAGAGCTGAGCAGGTCACACACACAGCCCCCTCCTTCATCAGCGCCATTTCCCCTACCCCACCCCTCCAGCCCCTGTCATTCATACCCTCTGACTCCTGTCAGTCAGTTCCTCTGACTGCAATCATTCCCACCCCTCAGTGGATGCAGACAGCAAAGTCGCCTGACCCAAGTGTGACTCCCACAGACCCCCATGCGAGAAGCAGAGAGCCGACACCCCACAGGTGTATGGTGGTGTGCCTGTGTCCACGCCCACAAACCAATCAGTCACTGCTCAGGCCCTCCCTAGCCATCCTTGGACTCCTGACATTTGTTCCTAAGTGGGACACTAACC
Source organism: Alexandromys fortis (assembly GCF_014885135.2). Lineage (NCBI taxonomy): Eukaryota > Metazoa > Chordata > Mammalia > Rodentia > Cricetidae > Alexandromys > Alexandromys fortis. The sequence goes on along the minus strand of NW_026068096.1, from coordinate 702,794 downwards.
CCATTTTGTTAAGCTGTAAAAACTTGGACTATCTCTGCCTCAGTTTCCCTTAGGCTTGTGTGGCCGTGGTGCCCACCTTACCGGTTCTCCAGACCATCGATGTATTCCTTCTTCTTCTTCCTGCTTTCCTGAGCTGATTGTTTATTCCGGATCTTTCTGCGGATTTTCTTCAACACTCTCTCCTCATACTGCAGAGTGAATGGGGAGGGGTGTCCTGTCAGCCTAACCCCATCCCCAACCAGTGATCTGTTTGTTTGCATGAGACGGGCTCGTGTAGCCCAGGCTAGCCTCTAACCCACGTGACATTGAACTTCTCATGCTCCTGCCATCCCCTCCCGAGTGCTGGGGTGATAGGCCTGGGGCACCCTGCCTGGTTTCTGTGGTACTGCGGATGGCGCCCAGGGCCTCGTGCAAGCTAGGAGCGCGGCATGGAGCTGCACGAGCAACCCTCCCCTCCCCTTGCATTCTTGCTTCATCCCTAGAGTATTCCAGAGCTCTGATGCTTTCCTGGCTGCGCGCACAGTGGAGACCCCACTGAGAAAATGTGGGCTCACCGTCTTGACGCTGGCTCGGGCCACATCGCCACCTGGTGGCAATGCTTGGGAACAGCGCTTTACCGTAATGGTAAATGGAAGGTACCGTAAATGGAAGGTAGGCGGATCTCTGTGAGTTTGAGGCCAGCCTGGTCTACAGAGTGAGTTCCAGACCAATCAGGGCTACATAATGGTTCATCTACAGGGTCACATACCCCAGGCATGGTAGCGCACCCCTGTCAGCACTCATGAGGCGGAGGCACAGGGATAAGAGTTTGAGAACAGAACATGGAGGCGGAGGTCGATAAGCTGGAACTGATGTTCCAGAAAGCTGATTCTGATTTGGATTACATTCAATATAGGCTGGAGTATGAAATCAAGACTAATCACCCAGATTCAGCAGGAGAGGCTGGGCTGTGGTGGTGTATGCCTTTAATCCCAACACACTAATCACCCAGATTCAGCAGGAGAGAAAAATCCTGGTGAAATTTTAAAGGAATTATCAGCAATAAAGTCTCGATATCAAGCTTTGTGTGCACGTTTTAAGCCACTTTCTGTTGAGCAAAAAGAGAACAAGAGCCGCATTTGTGCTATTCTGAGCAAGACAATGACCATGGTACAAGAACTACATAAGCAAACAGACCTGGAGCTGACTCTACTGACTGAAGAGGAGAAAGCTGTGACAGAGCAATTAAGATCTTACATGCCAGACTTATGAAGACACGGGGTTTTAAAACGGAACTCTAATGGAAAAAAGATCCATTCCAAAGAGATTCAGCAAGATGTTGTATTAATACTTGGTATCATTAATTCACCAAGGGGTGGGAGGCTGATAAGGAAGACTGAGATTTTCCTTGAGTGTCAGAATCATATGAGAGGAAATTGTAAGAACTGTAGATTATCTTATGAATAAAAGCCAAAGGGTAAGGAGATTTAAATGCTGACCCCCACAGTTAATTTTGTGGTTACAAGTAATGAAATCCCCTAATACTATTTTTAATCTGTTTTCTTTTTGTATGGTTGGAATAATTTGAGATGTTTGGGGATTTTGTAAAAGAATATTCAAGTACATTTTCAATCAGTAATTGAATGGGAAAAATACTGTATATTATAATTACTCAGGTGTTGTTTGTTTTTTGAGACAGGCTCTCACCATGTAGTTCTGGCTAGCCCTGGAGCTCACTAAGGAGTCCAGACTGGCATGAATCCTAGAGATGCCTGCTTCTGAGTACTGGGGTTAAAGGCATACACTACCACACTGGGCATTGTTTCTCTCTCTCTGAGACAAGGTCTTATGTATCCCAGACTGGCCTCAGAATTGGTGTTGCCAAGGATACTCTTTTACTTTGCTACCTCCCGGCCTGTATAATCTGGCCCCTACACCCGAGTGCTGGGATTCCTAGTGAGTCACCACATCTGGTTTATGTCATACTAGGGATCTACCTAGAGCCTTGTGCATGCCAGGCTAGCACTGTACCAGCCAAGCTACATCCTCAACCCTGTAATCTCTGTTTTGGAAATGCCTGTTACATATGATAGCATATTTTTGTTGTGTGTCTATGATGTCCAGTATTTCACGAAACCTAACTAATATAATTAGTAGGCTGCTTTGTGAAAACTTGTTTTTCCCTTTTTTCCCATTGCTTGCTAATAATAAATGAGCCATTTTCAAATGCTCTTTTAAACTGTTAAAAAAAAAAAAAGAGTTTGAGAACAGCCCCAACTATAGGGTGAGGCGTAGACACAGCCCACAAACCTTGGTGAGAGGCAGCTGGGTGGGGAGGGTCACCCCCTCTTTAGCCAGCAGCTTCTTCTCGTCCTCTGTCAGTACCAGCTCCTGGCAGTGCCCACTCCCAGATCCCAGCAGCTGGGAGGAAGCCAAGGAATGCTGTTGCTGTGGAAACGAGGGGATGTCCATAAGAGATGCACAGACCCTGAACTGTCACCTGCCAGGGAAAGTGAGCAAGACCCTGTCCCCCCAAAATAAAAAGAGGGCTGGGGGTGTGGCTCAGGGCTGGAGGTGGGGCTCAGGACTGGAGGTGGGGCTCAGGGCTGGGGGTGGGGCTCAGGGCTGGGGGTGGGGCTCAGGGCTGGGGGTGGGGCTCAGGGCTGGGGGTGGGGCTCAGGGCTGGGAGTGGGGCTCAGGGATGGGGGTGGGGCTCAGGGCTGGAGGTAGAGCCCAGGGTTGAGGGAGGCCCAGGGTTGGGGGTGGAGCCCAGAGCTGGGAAGGATCAATTGATTGGCAGGTGCAGCGATCCTGCTTCATCACCAGTAAATGAATGTTGTCTTGGCTTCCAATAGTTTCTCTCCTAACCCTGTTTCCAGGCTCCTGAACTCACCGTGGCTTCCCCACCCCCTCTCCCTTTACTGGAGAGTATACCAGTCCGGGAAAGCAGACAGGACATTGCAGGACTGTCTGGGAGCAAGGTACGCCCAGGTCCTCTCTGCCAGGTCCCAGGCTGCTGTACAAGGCAGACAGGAGGGTGACCTGAGGCAACGGGGGGAGGGGGGGGCGGGGGTGAGGGCGCCTACCAAGTCCCCGCCGCCGGAGAGCAGCAGTTCCTTCACTGTGAGGTTGAATCTGGAAGGCGAACTGGACTGCTCCTCCGGGTACAGTGCGTCTGTGCTCCACATGTCTACCAGAAGGGGAGGGACAGAGAGGACATCAGGCCCTCAGTCTCGGTGCCCAGCCCCCAGCAAGTCCTGTTTCCGTATTAAAGCAGGGTCTCTCTGTGTAGCCCTGGCTGTCCAGGAACTAGCTCTTGTGGACCAGGCTAACCTCAAACTCACAGAGATCTACCTGCCTCTGTCTTACTCCCAAGTGCTGGGATTAGAGGTGTGCGCCACCATGCCCAGAGCCTGAAGGGGAGGGTACATGATCCCATGTCTCAGTTTCCCTCTGGTATAAGACGCAACACAAACTCAGTGTATGGATCTGGGTCATAGGGTCACAGAGACACAGGGTATTGTAGGGGACTTACAGCCAGTACAACAAGGAGTGGCTGCCACTCAGGGGCACAGGACTGGGACAAGGTTCATGTCATATCTGGCCTGTCCCTCTTGATGGCCTACACGCCATAGGCATGCTATTGAACACCACAAATATTGTGGCAGTAAACTCTGGCTTCTGATCAGACAGAGCAGAGCTGTGTGACCCTAGGAAAGGAGCTTCACCTCTCTGAATCTAGACTTTATCAGGAACAAAGACTTAATGGGAGAAATGAGCACCTTGCAAATCTTCAGATACAGAGCTTGGAGATGTGATCAAGGTAGAATCCCGAGCCGGGCGGTGGTGGCGCACGCCTTTCATCCCAGCACTTGGGAGGCAGAGGCAGGCGGATCTCTGGGAGTTTGAGGCCAGCCTGGTCTACAGAGCGAGTTCTAGGACAGGCTCCAAAGCTACAGAGAAACCCTGTCTCGGGGCGGGGGTGGGGTGGGGAGTAGAACCCTGCCTAGTATCTCCCAGTGAAGAGCTGGGCCGTGGTCAGAGGGTAGAGCCTAGCCAGTCGCAGCCCTGCGTCCTCTTGCTGGCTAGGGGTGCTGATCGATGTCTGGAAGTCAATCATTGATCTGTAGGGGTGGCCTCTGATAAGCTGTCCTTCAGGGCAGAACCCGCGCCTGTGCCAGGGGCTCTGGACTCTCCTGTGCTTTCACTGAGCACCCTGCTGTGTTAGCCACACTTGGACAAACCAAGATCCAGGCCACTCTCTGGCCTCCACCCTGGCTGCCTGGTGTCTGAGTCACCAGTGGGAGCTCGTGACACCAGACTGAGGCTGGTGACACCCTCATCTGTGAAATGGTCCCGCGGTGTCCCCCACTCCAGAGGTGTTTCTCTGTCCCGTACTCACCCAGGTCAATAGCCACCGAGGACTCCAGGGCCTGAGTCCTTGCAGGTGCAGGACACAGGGCGCCGGGCAGGTAGGAGGAGCAGGGTCCCTTGCTGTGCCCGCTCTGATGACACTTGGCCGCAGTGTTAGCCGCTCCGGGGCTGCTATGAGGAGGGGTGTCCTGGGGATCCGAGGGTAGATCCTCAGACAGTCCGCTGTCACTCTCAGCAGGGGACCATAGGGGGGAGCTGGGGTCAGAGTCTCCAGGTCCCAGGATGGAATTTAGGAAGTCATCCGAGTCAGAATGTGGTAGAACCTTATAGAAGGGAAGTGGATTGAGAGACACAGACACATGCTTATTCAGAGCGCTGTGTGAGTCTGGACAAAGCCCTGACTCTCCCTGTGCCTTAGGGACACTGCCATCCTTTCTCTCTGAGCGTTCGAGATGCAACAGCAGAGAGGTGACAAACAGGGAAAGACGCCTCTGAGTTCTGGGTTTGAATCTGAACTCAGTTCAAAGTTGGCTGTGTGACTCAGGGTGCACGCCATGCCCTCTCTGAGCCTCCACCCTGACCCCCATTAGAAGGAACTTCTAACCACACATTAAAAGGTTGAATAAGAAGCTATGGGCTGCCCAGTGCAGGCCAGCAGGGCCACAGGCGTTGCCGCCCCCCCCCCCCAGCCTCGCACTGTAGCTGGAAGCGTTACCAAGGGGACCCTCACTTGCTCCTCCCCGGTGTGGTTCCAGGCCTCAGCCAGCTCTACGTTTCTTAGAATACCATCCTGCTGGTCAAACAAGAGGTCTAGGAGTTCCAGGCTGTCCAGAGGACCCACGCCACAGGCAGGGGACGCCATCTGAATGAGGAGAGAGAGGGGGCAGGTCACACGGCATCCTTCACACACAGCATCCCACCTCCTTCTGGGCTCCCGGCCCCTGAGCGGTCTTCATCTGCAAATCTGCCCCAAGGGCTGACAGAGTTGTATCGGGATAACCTGGAGCCTTTAAACAGCCACAGTAGCGGGAGGCTATGATCTGAGTTCTCAGGAAGCTGAGGCAGGAGAATGGCAGGAGGATCCAGGCCAGCCTGGGCTACCACTAGCAAGACTCAAAACAAAAACCAAGCAAACATATGAAATCTTGGGACTCGTATGGCTAGTGTGAAGCGGCCCGCATTCTACTATAATTTAAAATTGTTAATATAGATGTTGTAAAAACTTCTGGAGGTTGGAGCCTGGATCAAACCTGTCCTGAATTCCCTGGGAGACTGAGGGGTCCCACTGCACCCCTCTCCAGCCGTCCTCCGGCCGGTGTGAGGGGACCCTGTCAGCCTGGGACCCTCCTCAGCTCACCCCCCTCATGGCCCCTCACCTTTCCCGTCGCTATGTCTCCATCCACGTCCCGACCGGTGGCAGCCCCTTCCCGGGTCCCTGTCGCCGCCTCCTGCTCCTTTTGCCACGTCTCCACCCCCAAAGGATGCTGAAATACCGGGCCCACCGCTCCCGGCCCAACCCTCGCTGCGACTGGACGCCGGGGGTGACAGACAGGACCTCGGGCCAGTGGCGAGCGGCGGCGGGAGAGGGCGGGACGGCCGTTATCATTCTGTTTTGTGCTTTTTCAGGGAGCAAAGAACAAAGTCTGGGACGGCGGGTCTGCGTGACCTCTCCCCTATTTACAGCCACTGCGTCTGTCTGGCCTCACCCGGTGCTGGGTCCGCAGCAAAACCCAGGGTTCTCGGTGGGTCGTGCCTGCCCCTGCGACAGAAGACAACATTACAGCCGCCACTTGGGCTGGGATTCTGTCCCCTCAAGAATGGTTACAACCCCTCACCTGCTGCGCGTCCTCCACGTGGGTAATCAGTTCCTGTGGAAATCACCTGGCCTGCATGTATTTAGCCAACAAACATTTATACAGACTGCACTTTCCGGGCGGCAGGGCCTTTGCTCCTACGGGCCGCCTGCCCTGTCGCGTGAGCAACTCTGTCACGTTCCTTCCTTGACCAACAGGAGCTCCCAGTCATTCTGCAGCTAAGGATGACCTTGAACTCCTGATCCTCTTGGGCTGACACGTGTGTGGGTCGCCACACCTGGCTTCTGTAGGACTGGCAAACTCCACCAACGCCTTCACAGCCTTCAAAGGAAGTCCTGTATGCGACCTCCATCTGCTTCCTGCTTCCCTTCCGTTTTCTGTCTCCCTTGAGCTGCAGCCCCCACCCCACCCTGCCCCGGCTCTCGCCACAGCAGGAGCCGTTGGTGGCCAGGATAAACTCTATAGGTCATTGCTAGCTGCTGGTGTCCAGAGAAGGGTTGGTCGGTATACAGTTGATGCTCAATCCATGCTTGCTCACTGAACACCTCCTGTGTACCAGCAGCTGGTTTAGGCTTAACCAATCCAGTCCACGAGGGCCCGGAAGAGAGATGGGTGACAGCCTTGTTAATGACTTGCTGAGTCCGAGAGACAAATGCCACCAAGAAACCAAAGGACTCATAGTAAGAAGCAAGGGACCCCAGAGTACTAAATGGCAGACTGAATTAACTGAGGGGAGAGCGGCTAAAAGGTGCTTGCTGCTGAAGAGATCATCTGTGCAAAGGCCCTGGGGCAGGATAGAGGTGCAAGCTGAGGACCCTCCTGAGAAGGGGGGGGGATAGCGGGCTGGGAGGAGAGGGAAGAGGAGGGCAAGAAACTGCCCTCGAGATAACAATCTGGGATGGGGGCGCGAGTACTAAGCAATGGGTAAACACACAGGTGACCGCTAACTGCTCCAGAAAACACACAGGCGACTGCTAACTGCTCCAGAAAGGCATAAAGCAGAAGGCTGAACCCCCAGGCACAGCTTGAATGAAGAGGTCCAGGAGAATTCTCTGGGGAAGGACATTTGAGTTGAGGCCTGGAAAGAGAGGGTGGCAAAGCCAGAATTAGCGGAGGGAGGAGAGGAGGAAGGGAAGGGCTGGAAAGGACATGCAGGGCTTTGAGGGTCGCCAAGGAGTTTAGCATGGACTGAATCTAGCAGGAAGTTGTTGGAACCAGGGAGTGGATGAGATGCCAAGGGCAGCACCAGGAGAAATGGACTTTCTGGTATCTACTTGGCAGGAACCTCAAGTGAGTGGAGGCCAGGGACATGCTCTGTGCCCTGCAGGAGCCAGGATGTACCGCAGAACACACGGACCTTCTGGATGGCACGACCACAGACCCCTTGGACTTGATTTTCTCACAGTCCCCAGGGGCCTGTGTGTTTGTCTCCTCGGGTTTGGTTTCGCCAGAAAGTGAGAACTCCAGTGAATGCCATTTAGTCATTTGTTTGATGGGTTCTTGCCACACTGCTGCTACCAGAGGATGAGGTCGGTGTTCCCAGCTCCTCCAGAGGAGGAGACAGGAAGATTTTAAATGCAGGAGTGCCTGGCATGCTTGGGACTCGCCTTTAATCCCAGCACTCAGGAGGCAGAGGCAGGCCGATCTCGGAGTTTGAGACCAGCCTGCTCTACTGAGTTCCAGGACAGCCAGCGCTACACTGAGAAACACTGTCTCAAAAAAGGAAAAAGAAAAACTAATTAACTAATAAAAAAAATTAAAGCAAAAAGAGAGCCTGGGGCATAGCATAGCTCCAGAGCATACCCCTCCCCAGAATTCCCCACTGAGGGGCTGCGGGCGTGGCTGGGGGCGTGGCTGAGCTCTTCCCCCCATCCTACCCAGACACAGAGTTCTGTGCCTAGTTCTGCAAAAGTTAAAGCCAGTAATTCATTAATTTGTAATTAACTAGGTTTGTCCTTTGCTGGCTACTTTATGAGAAGGTGTGTCTGTCAGAAACTCACAGCCGCCGTCTCGTGACGGTGACTCTCGGGGCTGTCTCTGTCCCTCCTCCGTCCTGCCGGGTGCTGGGTGTGTCAGGACAGACTGAACTGTACGAGGGACAGTGGGCCTGACTCACCCTGGCCCCTGCTGCCGGGCCAGGCCACACCCAGGTCCGCTGTCCTGGGCCAGTCATCCTTGTCTGCTCACCTGAGCTTCCCACCTTTGCATCTGGGACCGCTGCTGGGGAGGATGGAGAGTCCAGGCCACCAAGACCCCCCTGCCCCTCCTCCTTCCCCTCCAGGTTCCCTCCTTGAAACACTGCTGGGTGTGAGTAACCCCCTTGTGATAGTGACAGGGGTGTGGCTGAGTGGCCACAGGGGACTCTGCTCTCTCTTGGGTAACTCTATCAGGCTTCATGGCTCCAGGAAGGCGTGTCGCGTCCCCCCCCCCCAACCCCCACTCTGCGGGAGCTCTGGCTCTTAATTTTATTCTACAAGCACTTTACCAGCTAAGTCATTCCTCTGACCCACGGGCCACTTCTGGAGACACAGAAGACTTAACTAAGAAATTGTTCCCCATTTCCCTGCCTGTAGATGACACAGATATCCCCAAAAGATTCATGGTAGAGCCAGCGTCCCAGCACTCAGGAGGTGGAGGCACAGGGATCAGGGGTTTGAGGGATGAAGGACGGTGGGAGGCCTGGCCCTGTGGCTGTCACAGGCATGAGCCAGGTGGGTGGAGGAGTGTCTAGATCTAGGAAGAGCCTGTGCGAAGGCCCCAAGGCTCGAGGATAACCTCAGAGACCGGTGGGGTTGGAATGGGTGAGTTGGGGACAAAGTGCTGGAGAGGACAGGGTGGGCAGGTGACCAAGGGGTCTGGTGCCAAGGACTACAGGATTGTAGAGGGGTCCTTTAGGGTCAGTCCCATGATGGGAAGACTCCCACTCCTCCTAGCTGAGAAGATGAAGGGGGTGGCCAGCTTCTGCCCAGGTCAGCGCCGCACAGGGGGAGCCTCAGGTCCACCTCCCAATCCACGCCCTGCTGGCTCTGTTCCAGCCCCACGGCACCTAACCGCCCTCTGATCAGCGATTGCTTCATGGCTGAGGGGTGAGAAGGCTACAGTGAACCCCGATGCCAGGCAAAGGGGGCCGCAGGGACCAGATGCTGACTCTCAGGTGCAGCTGGGCCCTGGTGCTGCAGGGGCGTGGAGCCACCTGGGGGTCTCCTGGCGGCTTAGACGGGGCACATTTATGTTTGTTTGTAAGAGGGACTCACTCCTCCTGCCTCAGCCTTCCAAGTGCTGGGGTGACAGACATGTGTCATGACACCTGCTAAGGTGAGATTGCGTTCAATACCACTTTAGAAGGACCTCATTTTGCTAGGCAGTGGTGGCGCACATCTTTAATCCCAGTTCTCAGGAGGTAGAGGCAGGAGGATCTCTGAGTTCAATGCCAGCCTGATCTACAGAGCTAGTTCCAGGACAGGCTCCAAAGCTACAGAGAAACCCTGTCTCGAAAAAAAAAAAAAAAAAAGAACAACACACACTTTTTAGATTTATGTCTGCACACCGGTGCGTTCAGAGTCCCTACAGGGGCCAGTAAGAGGCATCAGGTCCCCAGGAGCTGGAGTGATAGACAGTCTGGATCCTCCGTGAGTGCTCTAAGCACTGTGCCCTCGCTCCCCAGTTCATTGGTGCTCAGCTTAGAGCCCAGGACCTCGTCCTTGATACGTAGGAGCCCTACCAATGTGCCACACCCTTGACCTGGCTTTCCATTGAGAATCTGTCAGGGTTGTGCAGGCACCTGCCTGTCTTCTGAGCACTCAGGAGGTGGAGACAGGAGGTTTGCTGTTAGTTCAAGGTCAGTCAGGGTTACAAAGTGACGTCCTGTATCTAAATATAAGCAACAAATAACAAAGTCAGGCACTGATAGTGAGGTGGCTCAGGCCGGCAGTTACAGCACTCAGGAAGTGGAGGACTTCGCAAGACAGGGATCTGGAGTCTAGCTTGGGCTATGAGAAGCCCTGACTCAGAAAACAATTTAAAGTAAAAGTAAATACATAAAATGAGCTAAGCTTAGTGTGGTGGTTCTAACCTTAATATTGGACAACCTGTCAACCTGACTACATAGTGAGGCCCTACCTAAAAAAAAAAAGGTATAAGAAGATTACCTAACCCTCAGGAACCGGAACCAGCTTGGTCCTGCCTGCCGAATGGTGGCGCCCCCTAGAGGCCAACGCATCTAGTGTGCTTGCTGGGGGTTTTCATTAATTAATTATCTGATTGCTTTGTTGTTTAGTTAACCTGGTTGGAGACAGGACTCAGGTTGTGTTATCTGTTCTGAATTCACTGTGTACCTGAGGCTGACTTTTTTCCTCTTTTTTTTTTTTTTTTCAAGATAGGGTTTCTCTATAGCTTTGAAGCCTGTCCTGGAACTCGCTTTGTAGACCAGGCTGGCCTGGAACTCACAGAGATCCACCTGCCTCTGCCTCCCAAGTGCTGGGATTAAAGGTGTGTGCCACTGTCTCCCCTTCTTTCTTTTATTTTTTTAATTTATCTATTTATTACATATACAGTATTCTGTCTGCAGGCTAGAAGAGGGAACCCGATCAATTACAGATGGCTGTGAGCCACCATGTTGTTGCTGGGAACTGAACTCAGGACCCGTGGAAGAGCAGCCAGTGCTCTTAAGCTCTGAGCCATCTCTCCAGCCCCTCTTTTATGTTTTAAAAATTATTTATTTTATTTTATCTGTGTGAGTGTTTTCCCTGCATGTGTGTCTGTGCACCATGTGTGTACCTGGTCTCCACAGAGGGCACTGATTCCTCTGGAGCTGCAGATGGTTGTGAGCCACCATGCGGGTGCTGGGAACTGAACCTGGGTCCTCTGGAAGAGCAGCCAGTGCTCTCAACTACTGAGCCATTCCTTTAGCCCCCTCTTTTGTTTGTTTTTGACACTAGGTTTTCCTATGTATCTCTGGCTCTCCTGAAACTTAAACTTATAGACATCCACCTGCATTTGCCTCCCGAGTAACAGGATTAAGGCCTGAACCACACCTAAAGGTGGGGAAGCTTAGAGGCAAAATGGGAACCACACTTGCCCTGACCACCCAGGTCCTCACACTCGTCCTGGCCACCCAGGTCCTCACACTCACACTTATCACCCAGGTCCTCACACTCGCCCTGGCCACCCAGGTCCTCATACTCACACTTATCACCCAGGTCTCACACTCGCTCTTATCACCCAGGTCCTCACACTCGTTCTTATCACCCAGGTCCTCACACTCGCCCTGGCCACCCAGGTCCTCACACTCACCCTGGTCACCCAGGTCCTCACACACTTATCACCCAGGTCCTCACACTCGCCCTGGTCACCCAGGTCCTCACACTTGCCACTTCAAAAGTTCCAGAAGTCATGTCAGCCCTGGACATGGACAGACTTACCCCTCCATGTTAATATTCTGTAACCAATTGGGTGGTCTGAGTTATCTAGACATCTTTACAATTTGGAGCGATGGGACAGCTCAGTGGCTTACACTGTGTCTGCAAAGGATCAGAGTTCTGTTCCCAGCACTGAGGCCAGACACACCTTTGCACACACACACACACACACACACACACACACAAAACAATGAAGGCACTGGGCAGTGGTGGCGCACACCTTTAATCCCAGCTCTAGGGAGGCAGAGGCAGGAGGAACTCTGTGAGTTCAAGGCCAGCCTGGCCTACAAGAGCTAGTTCCAGGACAGGAACCAAAGCTACAGAGAAACCGTGACTCAAACAAACAAACAAAAGGTAAATATTTTAACTGGTGGTGTTTGTGCATGCCTTTAGTCTCAGTACTCAGAAGACAGTGATTTCTGTGAGTGTGAGGTCAGTCTGGGTTCCAGAAAGAGCGGATCACGTCACCAAATAAAATAAAATAAAATGTGATTGGAAAGATGATGCCCAACTAGTTAAGTCATTTTTCAGAGAATCGTGTGTGAGTGTGTGTGTGTGTGAGTGTGTGTGTATGTGCGCGTGTGTATGTAAGCATGAGTATGTGAGTGTGTGTGAGTGTGTGTGTGAGTGTGTGTGAGTATGTGAGTGTGTACTCATGCAACTGTGAGTGTGAGAGTATGAGTGAGTGTGTGTATGTGTGCGTGTGAGTGTGTGAGTATGCATGTGTGCATGCGTGTGTGAATATGAGTATGTGAGTGTGTGAGTGTGAGTGAGTGTGTACTGCCCACATACCACAGTGTTTGAAGCCGGTCTGCTCACTAGCCGGCCCCCTGTCTCCACTAGGGCTGCTGGGATTTTCACACTCCACATGGACTTTATGGGCCTGCCAGGGTTTGAACTCAGGTCTTCAGGCTTGTGTGCCAAGTGCTCACCCACAGAGCCCTCTCCCCAGGCCTCATATTGAAGGAGTAACTCACAGCAGAGCAGCCGTCACCCACAGTTCACCACATCCAGCCTGGCTCCCCTCCTCCTCTCCCGGTACCTGTTGGTCCAGACAGACACAAGCATGAGCCAGGAAACAGACAAGTGCTTCTTGTCTGTGGTTCAGGACAACTGGACAGACGCACGGCACAACCTTCAGGGCTAGTCCCAAGCAGGCAGGCTTCGGATATTCTGTTCCCTGCCCCCATTGTTCCTTCTGAGCTGGCCAATCTCAGGGTGCACTGACCCAAGACAGAGCTGGGCCTTTGCATCGTGTGACATGATTGGTGGGGAGCCTTACGCCTTAGGAACAACCCCTGCTGTCCCAGGGTGAATATGACACAAATGTTTGCTGACTGGCTCTTCCAGATGGTGCACAGACATGCCCCTTTTCCACTGAGTAAGCCGAGTGGGACATGGGTTTCACCTAAGGATTGGTCCTAGGGATAGGTACTGTACCTGTGTCTGTGTGTGCTGGGCAATGAAGCCTATGTGAGTGTGCCCACAGGAAACAGGCTTGGTGGCACATGCCTGTCATTCCAGCACTCAAGAGGGTCCTGAGTTCAAGGTCAGGCTTGGCCCTAGGGAGTTGTAGGCTAGCCTGGTCTGTGTGAGACTCCATTGCCAGGTGTGGTGGCCAAGTCTTTCATGGGGAGTCAGAAGCAAGGGAATTTCTGCAAGCCCCTGGCCACCCTGGTCAACACACAGCTCTCGCGATGCACTAAATGAGACCCTGCCACTGTCCTCGTGTGTCCTCTGTCTCAGATGGAGGCAGGTCTGAAGCCTGAGCGAGGGCCAGTGAGCGAGCCGCAACCCTCAGGGCTGACATCCTATAATGCACATCGGTTTAGTCCGGCGTGTGTCCATTTGTGAGCACGTAGTTTCTCAGGGCAAAAACACGTTCACATCAGACCCCTCCCTCTCTCATCTTAATCCAGTTCAGGACCCCAGCCCACCCCAGTCCACAGGATGGGGCCCCCATGTTGCCTGGCTCCACCCCTTATCAACTCAAACAAAATGGGTTTTTGCTTTTCCTTTCAGACAGGGTCTAACTTTATAGACCAGGCTGACCTCAGACTCAAAGAGATCCTCCTGCCTCTGCGTCCCTAGTGCGGGGATTAAACACCACCAGCAGCCTGTGGCCATCTCATCATACAAAATGGATTCAGTCCTGCTTCAAAATCTCCATCGCCGCCTGGCGATGGTGGCACACGCCTCTAATCCCAGCACTCGGGAGGCAGAGGCAGGCGGATCTCTGTAAGTTCGAGACCAGCCTGGTCTACAGAGCTAGTGCCAGGACAGGCTCCAAAGCCACAGAGAAACCCTGTCTCGAAAAACCAAAACAAAACAAAACAAAAAAAAAAAACTCCATCGCCAGCCAGCACTCGGGAGGCAGAGGGAGGAGGATCTCTAAGTTTGAGGCCAGTCTGGTCTACAGAGTGAGTTCCGGGACAACCAGGGCTACACAGAGAAACCCTTTCTGGAAAAGAGAGAGTTTTCATGTTCTGTAACTCAAAAGTACAAAGCATCTCCTGAAGTTGAATGCAATTTCCTAACTGCGACTCCCTGTGAGGTAAAAACAGTGCACAGAGTGAACATCCCTCCTGATTTGATGACAAATCAGAACACAGCAAAGAATTAGCCAACCAAAACAAGACTAACACCCAGCAGGGCAAACCCCAAATCCTGCAGCTCCACGTCCTGCCTCTGTGACTCACGATAGAGTCATCTGGGCTCCTTGGGGCCTGGGGAGCCCCGCCCCTCTCTGCCCGTGCAGCCCACGCGGGTTCTCCTTGCCGCTTGTCTGCCGCTTACCTCAGCAGACACACAGTCTGGCTTCACCGAAGCGCAGGGCATTTTGTCAACTTGACACAAGCTAGAGTCAGCTGGGAAGGAGGGAGCCTCTCGGGATGATTTGCCACAGATCTATGGGAAAGTCTATGGGTCTTGATTGATGATTGACACGAGGGTCCCACTCATTGTGGGCAGGACCACTCCTGGCCTGGCGGTCCTGGGTTCTGAACAAGCATGACAAGCAAGCCAGTGAGCTGCATCCTCCATTGCCTTTGTGTTCGCTCCTGCCTCCAGGTTCCTGCCCCGCTTGAGTTTCTGTCCTGACTCCCTTAGACAAAATAAACCCCTTCTCCCAAGTTGTTTTTGGTCCGTGTTCTATCACAGTTATGGAAACCCAACCATGGCAGCCTGGGTCCCCACTGTAACCTAGGCCTCACCCACAGCCTCCTTCACAGAGTGGACTCTCCGGACTCCATTTGTGGACTTCAGCCTGCCACACCTTCCTTGGCCTCAGTGGCTCTTGATCACCGTGCAGCAGGACACCATGATCCTTTCAAGAAATGTCGCAGAACTGGTACCAAGTGGGAGAGGCTGCAGAGGGCAAAGGCATGTCAGGAAGGCATCTGGTCACCTGGGGCCACAGCCTCAGCCTGTCTGTGTGCTGGTCCTGGGCTCCTGAGAAGCTTGTGTTTTGGCGGGGAAGGGACAGGGACAGTTTGGATGGAATGAGTCATTCAGCTTCTGGCTTTTCACAAACTGGAGCCTTTGCCGAGGGGGTCTGACCCTCCGGACGCCTTCCTGCTGTCCTGCGGCATAATGTCAGGTTTCATTTCAGTCCTGTCCTCCGCTGCGGCTGAAGCTTTGACTGTGCCTCACACAGAATTCCTCCCCAAACCGTGCCCTTTTCGGCTCTTCCTCACTGAAAATCTGAACATGGTACAGCGGGCAGCAACCACGCCACCGCCAGAATGTTCTCCTGCCTTGAAGTCCCCTCACCAGGCGGGTTATTCCATCATGGTTAGTCATCCCTGCTTGAAGTTCCAGGACATACTTCTAACAAACAGTTGCAGTGCATGAGAGCTGGCCCCATCCTTGACGACCCCCTCCTCTGAAAAACCATCTGTGTTTCTTGGCGCTTACCCTCCCCTCCCATCAACACCCGAAACTGAGCGGATGGCATTCAAGTTTTAATTTTAAAAATTATTATTTCTCTTATTATTTATTATTACTATCGAGACAGGGTATCTTTATATAGCTTAGCCCTGGCTGTGCTGGAACTCACTGTGTAGACCAGGCTGGCCTCGAACTCACAGAGATCCACCTGCCTCTGTTTCTCAAGTGCTGTAATTAGAGACCTGTGCCACCACTGCCCAGAAAAAAAAAAAAACAGATACAAAAAAAAGTTTTTTTAATAGAAGTGTTAATTCTGACTTAGTGCAAGGATACAGTCCATCGTGGTGACTGGACAAAGGAAACAGTGTCTTTGTCCTCAGAGCCAACCCTAGGTTCTATTTGTTTTCTTTCCCTTTTTTTTTTTTTTTTTGTTTTTTGAGACAGGGTTTCTCTGTGGCTTTGGAGCCTGTCCTGGAACTAGCTCTTGGAGACCAGGCTGGCCTCAAATTCACAGAGGTCCGCCTGCCTCTGCCTCCCAAGTGCTGGGATTAAAGGCGTGCACCACCATTGCCCGGCTTCTTTCCCTTTTTTGTTTTTTTGTTTTGTTTGTTTGTTTGTTTGTTTTATTTTTGAGACAAGATTTCTCTGTGTTGCTTTGGAGCCTGTCCTGGAACTAGCTCTTGTGGACCAGGCTGGCCTCAACTCACAGAGATCCGCCTGCCTCTGCCTCCTGAGTGCTGGGATTAATTAAGGCATGCACCACCACTGCCTGGCAGGTTCTATTTTTTCAAACAATTATTTTAGGGCATTCAACATTTATTGACAACCATGGTCCCTTTCGTGTCGTGAGGTGGTTCTTGGGTGTGGAATTCAGTCCTTACACAGATGCGTGTGCGGTGCGTGTGCCCACAGCTCCACTCTCACCCTCCAGTAGCCCTTTGTATCTGATTAACTTATTTCTTTCAGCACGGAGAAGCAAGCTAGAGCCTTGCGTATGCTAGTCAAGCCCTCCACCACTGAGTCCTGCTCCAGGACCATCAGAACTGCTTAAAAATAGAGAATGAATGTCACAATCCAGCACTCAGGAGGCAGAGGCAGGCGGATCTCTGTGAGTCCAAAGCCAGCCTGGTCTACAGAGCGAGTTCCAAGACAGTCAGGAGTACACAGAGAAACTCTGTCTTGAAAAACAAAATAAGTTGGGCTGTGGTGGTGCACATCTTTAATCCCAGCACTCGGGAGGCAGAGGCAGGGGGATCTCTGTGAGTTTGAGACCAGCCTGGCCTACTAAGGCACAATCCCCATGTCTGTACAGCTATTGTCACCATACCCTTCCAGGATTCTCCACCTTGCCATACGAAAGCTGTGTTCATCTTCTACAACTGCATCCCAGGCTCCAGAACTGGACATCCCTGTCTCGTAGTTCTGAAGACCTTAGGGACCTCCTTGGAGTGGAGCCTGCATCCTGCGCCTTGTCTTGCCACTGAGCGCTGTCTCCCTGAGGCCCATCAAGCTCCACTAAATGTGTATTTCCTTTCTTTTTTTTGTTTCTTGTTTATTTACTTATTTTTGAGAAATGTTATTTTTCTTTTTAAAAATGTTTTTATTGAGCTATATATTTTTCTCCACTCCCCTCCCTTCTTCTCCTCTCCCCTCCTACCTCTCCCATGGTCCCCATGCTCCCAATTTACTCAGATCTTGTCTTTTTCTACTTCCCATGTACATTAGATCCATATATGTCTCTCTTAGGGTCCTTGTTGTTGTCTAGGTTCTCTGGGATTGTGAATTGTAGGCTGCTTTTTTTCTTTCTTTCTTTTTTTGTTTTTTTCGAGACAGGGTTTCTCTGAAGTTTTTGGTGCCTGTCCTGGAACTAGCTCTTGTAGACCAGGCTGGCCTCAAACTCACAGAGATCCACCTACCTCTGCCTCCCAAGTGCTGGGAATAAAGGACCTCGCTACCACTGCCCGGCATGTTTTTTTTTTTCTTTATGTCTAAAAGAGAAATGTCTTTCTACATTGTCCTGGCTAACCTGGAACTCACAGAGATCCTCTTTCAGAATTGTGAGCCACTGAGCTGGAGAGATGGCTCAGTGGTTAAGAGCATTGCCTGTTCTTCCAAAGGTCCTGAGTTCAATTCCCAGCAACCACATGGTGGCTCACAACCATCTGTAATGACGTCTGGTGCCCTCTTCTGGCCTGCAGACACACACACAGACAGAATATTGTAATGTAAATAAATACTTTAAAAAAGTGGGGGGGGGGCTGGAGAAATGGCTCAGCAGTTGTGAGCACTGAGGGCACCATATCTGTAATGAGATCTGGCGCCCTCTTCTGGCCTGCAGGGATACATGCAGACAGAACACTGTATACCTAATAAA